>NC_143038.1:55145000-55367500 GCF_057628025.1 Oncorhynchus mykiss | reverse complement strand
GATAACATCTCGTTCACTGTGCCATATCACTGTTGCCATTATGATCTGAAGCGGGCGCAATACAAGCGTTTTAATGAATTACATTGCCTGCCTCAGCCACAAACACAGCCTCACTCTTCACACTCCACCGCCTCTGACTTAATCCAGGAAATGCATGCTGACAATCCTCTCAAGGATGTCCTCCTTCCTTTAGGCTAATGTCCCTCAGAATTTGTACACATGGAAATGCAGTTTTGGTGTCATGTGAGGTCCAAATACATATCCCGAAGAACATACTAATCCTTTTCAAATTATTGACTTCACACCAACTAAATAAAGTACTGGTAACAAAATGGATTTGTAGCTTACGGTAATAGTGAACATACACACTCTCCACACAACAGCTCCTGATTATCCCCCTCTACACACGTACTCTATACATAATGCAGTTATTTGTGACAAGCTGCATTTCTGTCTTTGCAGGATCATTTGTGTACACTTGCTCTCCATGTAGAATTGATCTTCATGTTAATGTAATGATTTCCGTTGGTGGAAGGAGAGGAGGACCAAAGTGCAGCGCGGTACGTATCCACAATACTTTGAATCCAGAATGAATACACGAACAAAAACAACAAAACCATAACCCAACAGTTCTGACAGGTGCAACAAACACTAACCAGAAAATGATCACCCACAACTCAAAATGAGAAAACAGGCTACCTAAGTATGGCTCTCAAACAGAGACAATGATAGACAGCTGCGTCTGATTGAGAACCATACCAGGCCAAACACATAGAAACAGAAACCTAGACCTACAATGAAGAATAGCCACCCACATCACACCCTGACCAAACTAAAAATAGAAACACACAAAGCAATCTACGGTCTGGGCGTGACAGTTAACAACCTACAGTCAGTGTGCTGTGTTGTTTTTCCATATGGACTCCATTAGTCTACAGTACAGTTAATATGGTTGAGTTATGGATAAGACATAAGAATAACTGTCTCTAAGATTTTCTTCCAAGTCTAAATCCACAGTGTGTACCTGTTTGAAATCCAGCTGTGACATCAGGTGTGAATAAAACTTTCAAGTAGAATGTGTCAGCCCTAGTTTCCACATGTTTTATTACTGGATGTGCAGCACCGTACATGGTGTTCCATTTTTAGAGCCCTGTTAGACGAATCTGTGGATTGGACACAATGGGGGAGTTGAGAAGAAAGAGCCCCGTCATCAGGAGATAGAAGATATTAGATCCCCTCATAGGCCAGGGGTTTCTATCAATGTGACACAGAGCACAAAGGAGCAGGACCCAGAGCACTTCTCAGGGTATATCATTGTGTCATTCTCCCTCGCTATGTTCTCACTGTGCTCCTGCTAATGTCCTAAAGGAAATGAATTGCCGCGTGTGTCTGGGCGCGTGCGTGCATGCGTACGTGTGTCTTTGGGATGAGTAAGATTTCTAAGCTCTTCTCCAGTATTACTATTGATGGGCAAGCAGCTTGGTAACTGTTGGGTCTATTGAGGGCGACCATGTTTGGCGGGTGTATCCACATCCCATAGGAACCATACATCTCTAATTCTGCTGTACGTTCTGTTACCCTATAAAACACTCCAGCCTCCTGACAGACAAACAGGTCTGTGCTGTACAGACCCTGATCAGAGAAACCACAGCCATTCTAAAGGCCACATCTCATTGCAATATATTTTACACAGTAAATATGGTATCAACCTGCCAGGAGCAGGACGATTCTGAACATAAAACCTGGACCAAGTCCTAGATTTATACTCACCCTGTGGAGGATGTGAGAGACACTTATATACAAGTTCACGATGCTGACGTGTTTTACGGCCTTGTTTTATATGGTTAACAGCATATAAACATGACATAGCTCCACATTCAACACATGAAACTATTTGTTGTAAATTGCATTAACCTTTCTGATCTCCCCATCCCGGATCCGGGTTCGTGAATACAGACTCAAGCTCATTACCATAACGCAACGTTAACTATTCATGAAAATCGCAAATCAAATGAAATAAATATGCTAGCTCTCAAGCTTAGCCTTTTGTTAACAACACTGTCATCTCAGATTTTCAAAATATGCTTCTCAACCATTGCAAAACAATCATTTGTGTAACAGTATTGATGGCTAACGTAGCATTTAGCATTAGCATTCAGCTGGCAACATTTACACAAAAAAACAGAAAAGCATTCAAAAAAATCATTTACCTTTGAAGAACTTCAGATGTTTTCATTGAGGAGACTCTCAGATAGCAAATGTTCAGTTTTTCCTGAAAGATTATTTGTTTAGGACAAATCGCTCCGTTTTCTGCGTCACGTTTAGCTATGAAAAAACCCCTGTATCCAGGATTGTGTAAATCTATCAGCAAGCTCATTAGCATAACACAACGTTAACTATTTATGAAAATCGCAAATGAAATGAAATAAATATGCCATCTCTCAAGCTTAGCCTTTTGTAAACAACACTGTCATCTCAGATTTTCAAAATATGCTTCTCAACCATAGGAAAACAATCATTTGTGTAAAAGTAGCTAGCTAGAGTTAGCATTTCGCGTTAGCATTTAGCGTTAGCATTAGCGTTAGCATCCAGCACGCAACATTAACAAAAACATAAAAGCCTTCAAATAAAATCATTTACCTTTGAAGAACTTCTGATGTTTTCAATGAGGATACTCTCAGTTAGATAGCAGATGCTCAGTTTTTCCAAAAAGATTCCTTGTGTATTAGAAATAGCTCCGTTTTATACATCACATTTGGCTACCAAAAAAAATCCATAAATTCAGTCCTCAAAACGCAAACTTTTTTCCAAATTAACTCCATAATATCGACTGAAAACATGGCAGACGTTGTTTAGAATCAATCCTCAAGGTGTTTTTCACATATCTCTTCATTGATACATCGTTCTTGGAAACATGGTTTCTCTCCTGAATCCCAGGAGAAAATGCCTGCACCTGAAGATTACGCACAAATTTAGACAAAGGACACCGGGCGGACCTCTGGAAAATGTAGTCTCTTATGGCCAATCTTCCAATGATATGCCTACAAATACGTCACAATGCTGCTAAGACCTTGGGCGAACGACAGAAAGTGTAGGCTCATTCGTTGCGCAATCACAGCCATATAAGGAGAGAATGGAAAACAGAGCTTCAGAAATTCTGCTAATTCCTGGGTGATGCATCATCTTGGTTTCGCCTGTAGAATGAGTTCTGGGGCACTTACAGACAAAATCTTTGCAGATTCTGAAACTTCAGAGTGTTTTCTTTCCAAAACTGTCAAGAATATGCATAGTCGAGCATCTTTTCGTGACAAAATATCGCGCTTAAAACGGGAACGTTTTTTATCCAAAAATGAAATAGCGCCCCTAGAGCTCTAACTGGTTAATCAACGTTAAATATTTCTCTTCAGACCTGGCAGGATTTGAATGAGTAGGCTTTCAAGACAAGGCCACATGCACACTTGAAACCGTGTCATATGTCAGTGCCTAGTCGTTGTTTTGCGCTGGAGCAGTTGACACCTACTGTTTTATAGTAGTTTACAGATAACCTGAAACACTTTACAGCCTTATGTCTTACACTACATTATCCTCAAACTTGGCATCTGTGCCTGTTCCACGAGAGTGTTTTCCCTCCCCTTATTTGCCATATCATCATTCCTGCTTGTTTTCTTCGTCTTTACTGAGTGTCAAGTAATATCAGGGGGATTAGTAAATACCAGATAATCCAATTTCAAGCTCCATTCCGGTAAGTGTTCTATTTTTTAGGGCAAAAAATACTCGTAAAATGTTGACTACCTCTGGAGTCTATGGTCACAGATTGTGTTGTTGCTTGAATTTATTCAAGTCAAATCGAATTTATTAGTCACACGTGCTGAATACAGCAGGTACATTCAAATAACCGGTCACCTTACAGTGAAATGCTTACTTACGAGCCCCTAACCAACAATGCAGTTTCAAAAAATACAGATAAGAATAAGATATAAAAGTAACAAGTAATTAAAGAGCAGCAGTGAAATAACAATAGCGAGACTACAGTGCCTTGCGAAAGTATTCGGCCCCCTTGAACTTTGCGACCTTTTGCCACATTTCAGGCTTCAAACATAAAGATATAAAACTGTATTTCTTTGTGAAGAATCAATAACAAGTGGGACACAATCATGAAGTGGAACGACATTTATTGGATATTTCAAACTTTTTTAACAAATCAAAAACTGAAAAATTGGGCGTGTAAAATTATTCAGCCCCCTTAAGTTAATACTTTGTAGCGCCACCTTTTGCTGCGATTACAGCTGTAAGTCGCTTGGGGTATGTCTCTATCAGTTTTGCACATCGAGAGACTGAAATGTTTTCCCATTCCTCCTTGCAAAACAGCTCGAGCTCAGTGAGGTTGGATGGAGAGCATTTGTGAACAGCAGTTTTCAGTTCTTTCCACAGATTCTCGATTGGATTCAGGTCTGGACTTTGACTTGGCCCTTCTAACACCTGGATATGTTTATTTTTGAACCATTCCATTGTAGATTTTGCTTTATGTTTTGGATCATTGTCTTGTTGGAAGACAAATCTCCGTCCCAGTCTCAGGTCTTTTGCAGACTCCATCAGGTTTTCTTCCAGAATGGTCCTGTATTTGGCTCCATCCATCTTCCCATCAATTTTAACCATCTTCCCTGTCCCTGCTGAAGAAAAACAGGCCCAAACCATGATGCTGCCACCACCATGTTTGACAGTGGGGATGGTGTGTTCAGGGTGATGAGCTGTGTTGCTTTTACGCCAAACATAACGTTTTGCATTGTTACCAAAAAGTTCAATTTTGGTTTCATCTGACCAGAGCACCTTCTTCCACATGTTTGGTGTGTCTCCCAGGTGGCTTGTGGCAAACTTTAAACAACACTTTTTATGGATATCTTTAAGAAATGGCTTTCTTCTTGCCACTCTTCCATAAAGGCCAGATTTGTGCAATATACGACTGATTGTTGTCCTATGGACAGAGTCTCCCACCTCAGCTGTAGATCTCTGCAGTTCATCCAGAGTGATCATGGGCCTCTTGGCTGCATCTCTGATCAGTCTTCTCCTTGTATGAGCTGAAAGTTTAGAGGGACAGTTTTACAGTTTTATATCTTTATGTTTGAAGCCTGAAATGTGGCAAAAGGTCGCAAAGTTTAAGGGGGCCGAATACTTTCGTAAGGCACTGTATATACAGGGGGGAACCGATATAGAGTCATTGTGCGGGGGCACGGGTTATTTGAGGTAGTATAGATGCATGTAGATAGAGTTATTAAAGTGACAATGCATAGATGACAACAGAGAGTGGCAGTGGTTCGGAGAGGGGAGGTGGGGGGGGGGGTGGATTTGCGAATAGTCTGGGTAGCCATTTGACTAGATGCTCAGGAGTTACCGCTTGCCGTGTAGTAGCAGGGAGAACAGTCTATGACTAGGGTGGCTGGAGTCTTTGACCATTTTTAGGGCCTTCCTCTGACACCGCCTGGTATAGAGGTCCTGGATGGCAGGAAGCTTGGCCCCAGTGATGTACTGGGCCATTCGCCTTACCCTCTGTAGTGCCTTGTGGTCAGAGGGTGCAGCTGTAGAACCTTTTGAGGATCTGAAGACCCATGCCAAATCTTTTCAGTCTCCTGAGGGGGAAAAGGTTTTGTTGTGCCGTCTTCACGACTGTCTTCAGCCATCAGCCATTACAACTTTGCTCTCAGAGGAAAAGGCTGTTTAATCAAACTTCAGATCTACATTTGCCTGACAGCTCAACCTGAATTTTTCTGCTGCTCTATCGATCGCTAAATACTAAATATGCAATCATTGATGTCTTTTGTGGTGACAAGGGGCGTTGTACAAAACAAAGTCATCAGAGATTGGATCGTCTCTAACCAATCAGAGTATCAAAGCCAATGACACATTTTCTGGCCAATCAGACTGTCCGGATTTGTTTGCATTCTAGAAGGGTTGGAGAGGGAGTAAAATCCAGATTCATTGTGGAGAGAAGCAAACCTTTGTGGGTGTGGTCAGAGCAATGCATCTGGGTAGCCAGGCAAAGTCTATGTTGGCCCAGTGCAACAATGGTTTAACCATTTCAATCCTGCTTAAAGAAAGATACTGATCTGCTATAACTTAGCAGTAATGTACTGTACATCCTAGCTGTAGAACAGGACTGCAGAGAGACACAGTATATTTAATCCAATTGTGAATGTGAAATGATTTCTATACTCAAAACGGGGAATCAGATTAAATTTTCATTTTTTACAAAGCCAAGAGGGGAACCATCCCCTTATGAGGCAGTTGAGCTGCTGGGGAAATTACAGATTCACTCAGGTATGCCTGTGTGAGAGCCTGTTGATTAACGTTTTCAAGGTGAGAGGTGCTGCTTTAAAAGCATTCCTGTGAAGAGACACTGAAACTGATTAAATGTGCTTCCAGTGACATCTGTTTTTTAGGGCCTGGTATCAGCCTACATATCACAAGTGTTTTATTAAAATGGGTAGACATGAACAATCAGAATAATGTTTTCACTCTAAATTTTGCAGCCGGTTTATTTGAAAGTGTGTGAGGAGAAGCGAGAAAATTAATTATGTTTCTTTGCCCCATCACTGGCCTGGCTTGGTAGTTACACCCTGATGTACAGTACCAGTCAAAAGTTTTGGACACAGCTACTCATTCAAGGTTTTTCTTTATTTTTACTATTTTCTACATTGTAGAATAATAGTGAAGACATCAAAACTATGAAATAGCATGTTATGGAATCATTTAGTGACCAAAAAAGTGTTATATTTTAGATTCTTCAAAGTAGCCACCCTGTGCCTTGGTGACAGCTTTGCACACTCTTGGCATTGTCTCAACCAGCTTAACCTGGAATGCTTTTCCAACAATCTTGAAGGAGTTCCCACATATGCTGAGCACTTGTTGGCTAATTTTCCAACTCATCTCAAACCAGGTCGGGTGATTGTATAAGGCCAGGTCATTTGATACAGCATTCCATCACTCTCCTTCTTGGTCAAATAGCCCTTGTGAAAAACAAATAAGCACCAACCACATGGGATGGCATATCGCTGAGGAATGCAGTGGTAGCCTTCTGTGTGCCTTGAATTCAAAATAAATCACTGACAGTATCACCAGGAAAGCACCTCCTCCATGCTTCACGGTGGGAACCACACATGTGGAGATCATCCATTCACCTACTCTGCATCTGACAAGGACACGGCGGTTGGAACCAAAAATCTCCAATTTGGACTCATCAGACCAAAGGACAGCTTTCCACCTGTCTAATGTCCATTGATCATGTTTCTTGGACCAAGCAAGTTTCTTATTATTATTGGTGTCCTTTAGTAGTGATTTCCTTGCAGCTATTCGACCATGAAGGCCTGATTCACGCAGTATCCTCTGAACAGTTGATGTTGAAATGCATCTGTTACGTGAACTCTGTGAAGCACTATTTGGGCAGCAATTTTTGAGGCTGGTAACTCTAATGAACTTATTCTCTGCAGCAGAGGTAACTCTGGGTCTTCCTTTCCTGTGGCGGACCTCATGAGAGCCAGTTTCATCATAGCGCTTGATGGTTTTTGTGACTGTACTTGAAGAAACTTTCAAAGTTCTTGAAATACTCACAAAATGACTGAACTTTATGTCTTAAGATGGACTGTCGTACCTCTTTGCTTATTTGAGCTGTTCTTGCAATAATATGGACTTGGTCTTTTACAAAATAGGGCTATCTTTTGTGAACCCCCCCTACCTTGTCACAACACAACTGATTGGTTCAAACACGTTAAGAACGAAATAAATTACATAAATAGATTTTTAACAAGGCACACCTGTTAACTGTTAGATCTCTAGGGGCGCTATTTCATTTTTGGATAAAAAACGTTCCCGTTTTAAGCGCAATATTTTGTCACGAAAAGATGCTCGACTATGCATATTCTTGACAGTTTTGGAAAGAAAACACTCTGAAGTTTCAGAATCTGCAAAGATTTTGTCTGTAAGTGCCCCAGAACTCATTCTACAGGCAAAACCAAGATGATGCATCAACCAGGAATTAGCAGAATTTCTGAAGCTCTGTTTTCCATTGTCTCCTTATATGGCTGTGATTGCGCAAGGAATGAGCCTACACTTTCTGTCGTTCGCCCAAGGTCTTAGCAGCATTGTGACGTATTTGTAGGCATATCATTGGAAGATTGACCATAAGAGACTACATTTTCCAAGTGTCCGCCTGGTGTCCTGCGTGGAATTCGGTGCGCAATTGCCAGCTGCTAGTACTTTTCCATTTGATATAGGGGAGAAGCCATGTGTCCAAGAACGATGTATCAATGAAGAGATATGTGAAAAACACCTTGATGATTGATTCTAAACAACGTTTGCCGTGTTTTCAGTCGATATTATGGAGTTAATTTGGAAAAAAGTTCGTGTTTTGAGGACTGAATTTTCGGATTTTTTTTGGTAGCCAAATGTGATGTATAAAACGGAGCTATTTCTAATACACAAAGAATCTTTTTGGAAAAACTGAGCATCTGCTATCTAACTGAGAGTATCCTCATTGAAAACATCAGAAGTTCTTCAAAGGTAAATGATTTTATTTGAAGGCTTTTATGTTTTTGTTAATGTTGCGTGCTGGATGCTAACGCTAATGCTAACGCTAAATGCTAACGCAAAATGCTAACGCTAAATGCTAACGCTAGCTAGCTACTTTTACACAAATTATTGTTTTCCTATGGTTGAGAAGCATATTTTGAAAATCTGAGATGACAGTGTTGTTTACAAAAGGCTAAGCTTGAGAGATGGCATATTTATTTCATTTCATTTGCGATTTTCATGAATAGTTAACGTTGTGTTATGCTAATGAGCTTGCTGATAGATTTACACAATCCTGGATACAGGGGTTTTTTCATAGCTAATCGTGACGCAGAAAACGGAGCGATTTGTCCTAAACAAATAATCTTTCAGGAAAAACTGAACATTTGCTATCTGAGAGTCTCCTCATTGAAAACATCTGAAGTTCTTCAAAGGTAAATGATTTTATTTGAATGCTTTTCTGTTTTTTTTGTGTAAATGTTGCCAGCTGAATGCTAATGCTAAATGCTACGTTAGCCATCAATACTGTTACACAAATGCTTGTTTTGCAATGGTTGAGAAGCATATTTTGAAAATCTGAGATGACAGTGTTGTTAACAAAAGGCTAAGCTTGAGAGCTAGCATATTATTTCATTTCATTTGCGATTTTCATGAATAGTTAACGTTGCGTTATGGTAATGAGCTTGAGTCTGTATTCACGATCCCGGATCCGGGATGGGGAGATCAGAAAGGTTAATTGAAATGCATTCCAGGTGACTGACTACCTCATGAAGCTGGTTGAGAGAATGCCAAGAGTGTGCAAAGCTGTCATCAAGGCAAAGGGTGGCTACTTTGAAGAATCTAAAACATAGCACTTTTTTGGTCACAAAATTATTCCATATGTGATATTTCATAGTGTTGATGTCTTCACTTTTATTCTACAATGTAGAAAATAGTAAAAATTAAGAAAAACTCTTGAATGAATACTGTATGTTATAAGATTGTTACAATTGTTTGTCCAATCATAAAAAACATTGTCATGCGCCAGAGTCAGCAGCACAGGACCCAAACTGATTTCATTACCCACAGAGAGGATATGACAGGCCCAGGAAATGCCAGCTTAGGGGTCCAGCAGGTGCCCCCTTCCCCTTCCACTCACCCTGCACTCTCAATGGATTCTGTGGGCTCTACGTTTCTGTATCACTGGAGCTGAAATATCTGAGGAGTGATACAGCCATTCCGTCTCGACACATTTGACTAATTTACAGATCACCACTGCATTTCATATAGGGAAAGCAAGAGAGGAAACTGCTTGGTTGAGGTTGTTTGTTTTTTGTTCCAGAGTTGGTGTTGTTGTGGTCAGAAATGATATCAATGTATGCATACTTCTTTTGAAGCTGATCAAATGACCAGGTTGTGTCCACTGCTATACTGATAATGTACAATATATTTAGATTGCAATGCTGGCACATGTATTCTGTGGTTGTCCATATTGTAAATCACTTTGTTTCAGTGCATCTGGTATATTACACATTTGAATAAAATGAGAAAGAATTGAGAATATAATTATTAATGCTGGAATACAAGAAATACTTTGACCTTACAGATACAGTACCATACATCTCATACCTATGGTAAACTTCCACGCTC
This sequence comes from Oncorhynchus mykiss, assembly GCF_057628025.1. Lineage (NCBI taxonomy): Eukaryota > Metazoa > Chordata > Actinopteri > Salmoniformes > Salmonidae > Oncorhynchus > Oncorhynchus mykiss. The sequence goes on along the minus strand of NC_143038.1, from coordinate 55,357,312 downwards.
TATGGCGCAGACTAATCAAATCCTCCTCCTCCTCATAATCCATACCCACTCCACACACCTCCAGTCCCAGTGGTGCACCAGCAGCCCAGTGCTCCTCAAACACCTCAACAGGCAGATCAAATTCTGTTTACCTAGAGGTCATTCGATTTCAAATGGTCACTGTACAGTACAGTGGGTGACTACTGCAGTGTAGTCTATATGCCTCCCACTCATTTGAAGAACAGTTTTGTACGCCTCAAGCAAGTGGCAGCTCAACGATCATAAATGTTTGGATACAACACATTGATTACAAAGACAAAACGTTTTCATAGGGATAATATGGGTTCATAAATGTTGGATATGAACCCTCATACTACTGACTGGAGCCATTTTGACCCTAGAGGCATATACTACCCAAAGGTGGTTATTAAATAATTCCAGTATTTCATGACTTTATCAGTCAATTTGTTCTTAACAAATCTAAATCATTGTTTAGTGTTTCTATATCAATATGGACAAAAACTTTAAAAAGTCCTTTGGTGTCATTTTGACCCCAGCCTAAAACATCTAATTCCGCCTATAGCAATTTGATTGATAGATTAAAATAAAGGTCCTGTTTCTCTGGATGCATAAAAACAAGGCATCCATACCACCAGATGGACAGCTCATCTGCAGAGACAATACAGCCGATTGATAGAGTCGTGTGTATAGCTGGCAGGGAAGTCAGGCGCAGGAGAGTCAAACGGAGTGTAAAATGGAGTCTTTTAATGAATGTCCACGTAACATGCTCCATAACACTAATAAGAATAGAATATAAACAAACATGGGTACGAGGACCCGTCGCGCACCTATCAATAAACACAACACTGACAATAAACAATCTCTGACAAAGACATGAGGGTAAACAGAGGGTTAAATACACAACAGGTAATGAATGGGATTGAAAACAGGTGTGTGGGAAGACAAGACAAAACCAATGGAAAATGAAAAATGGATCAATGACGGCTAGAAGACCGGTGACGTCGACCGCCGAGCACCGCCCGAACAAGGAGAGGCAACGACTTCGGCAGAAGTCGTGACAGTAACCCCTCCCCCCCCCCCCCCTGACGCGCGGCCCCAGCTGCGTGTCAACACCGGCCTCGGGGACGACCCGGAGGACAAGGTGCAGGGCGATCCGGATGGAGACGGTGGAATTCTTTTAACATGGAAGGATCTAACACGTCCTCCAACGGAACCCAGCATCTCCCCTCCGGCCCGTACCCCTCTCAGGCCACGAGGTACTGAAGGTCCCTCGCCCGACGTCTCGAATCCAAAATGGATCGAACAGAGTACGCCGGGACCCCCTCGATGTCTAGAGGAGGCGGAGGAACATCACGCACTTCAGCCTCCTGGAGCGGGCCAGCGACCACCGGCCTGAGGAGAGACACATGGAACGAGTGGTTAATACGGTAATTAGTGGGCAGTTGTAACCTATAACATACTTCGTTCACTCTCCTCAGGACTTTAAATGGCCCCACAAACCGCGGACCCAGCTTTCGGCAGAGCAGGCGGAGGGGCAGGTTTCGGGTCGAGAGCCAGACCCTGTCCCCTGGTGCGAACACCGGGGCCTCACTGCAGCGACGGTCTGCGCCAAATTTCTGGCGCCTTCTGGCACGCTGAAGGTGGACGTGGGCTGCCTCCCAGGTTTCCTCAGCGCTCCGAAACCAATTGTCCACCGCAGGAGCCTCGGTCTGACTCTGATGCCAAGGAGCCAGAACCGGCTGATACCCTAATACACATTGAAAAGGAGTAAGGTTAGTGGAAGAGTGACGTAGCGTAGCGAGTTTTGGGCCATCTCTGCCCAGGGCACGAACTTCGCCCACTCTCCCGGCCGGTCCTGGCAATAAGACCGCAGAAACCTAACCACCTCCTGGTTAACTCTCCACCTGCCCATTACTCTCGGGGTGAAAACCTGAGGTAAGACTAACCGAGATCCCCAGACGTTCCATGAATGCCTTCCAGACCCTTGATGTGAACTGGGGACCCCGATCAGACACTATATCCTCAGGCACCCCATAGTGCCGTAAAACGTGTGTAAACAGGGCCTCTGCAGTTTGTAAGGCCGTAGGGAGACCGGGCAAAGGGAGGAGACGACAGGACTTCGAAAACCGATCCACAACGACCAGGATTGTGGTGTAACCCTGTGAAGGTGGAAGATCAGTCAAAAAATCCACCGACAGGTGCGACCACGGCCTTTGAGGAACGAGTAAAGGATGTACCGTACCTCTGGGCCGGTGTCTAGGAGCCTTGCACTGGGCGCACACCGAGCAGGAGGAAACATAAATCCTCACGTCCTTAGCTAAAGTGGGACACCAGTACCTCCCATCAAGACAGCGCATCGTCCGATCTATCCCAGGATGACCAGAGGAGGGTGAAGTGTGAGCCCAATAGATCAATCGGTCGCGGACAGCAGACGGAACGTACTGACGACCAGCTGGACACTCAGGGGGAGAGGGCTCTGCACGTGATGCCCGCTCAATGACCACGTCCAGCTCCCACACTACTGGCGCCACCAAACACGAAGCTGGGAGTATGGGAGTGGGATCCATGGACCGCTCCTCTGTGTCATACAGCCGAGACAATGCGTCTGCCTTGATGTTCTGGGAGCCTGGTCTGTAAGAAAGAGTAAACACAAAACAAGTGAAAAACAGGGCCCCCTTTAGCAGTGAGGTAATGGGAGCAGCAACCTGACCAAAACCCCGGATAAACCTCCGGTAGTAATTGGCAAAACCTAAAAAACGCTGCACCTCCTTTACCGTGGTTGGAGTCAGCCAATTACTAACGGCTGCAATGCTGTCACTCTCCATTTCCACTCCTGAAGTGGAAATCCGATGCCCTAGGAAGGAGATGGATTGTTGGAAAAACAAGCATTTTTCAGCCTTGACATATAGATCATGCTCCAACAGGCGACCAAGCACCCTGCGCACCAGGGACACATGCTCGGCGCTTATAGCGGAGTATATCAGAATCCCTGAAGATCTCATCTACAAATGATTGGAATATTGATGGAGCATTCATCAACCCATATGGCATGACAAGGTACTCATAATGACCTGAGGTGGTGCTAAATTCCGTCTTCCACTCATCACCCTTCCGAATACGCACCAGATTGTACGCACTCCTGAGATCCAATTTTGTGAAGAAGCCCCGTGCATTGACTCAATAACCGTATTTATCAGAGGTAGCGGGTATATTTCACCGTGATTTTATTTAGACCTCGATGATCAATGCACGGGCGTAAACCACCATCCTTCTTTTTCACAAAAAATAAACTCGAAGAGACGTGTGAAATGGATGGCTGAATGCACCCCTGACGCAAGGATTCAGAGACATATGTCTCCATAGCCACCGTCTCCGCTTGCGACAGGGGATACACGTGACTCCTGGGATATGCAGCTTCTACCAGGAGATCTATCGCAATATCCCCCCATCGATGGGTGGTAATTGAGTCGCCTTCTTTTTACAGAAGGCGAGAGCCAAATCTGCATATTTGGGGGGGGATGAGCACGATGGAGACCTGGTCTGGACTTTCCACCGTAGTAGCACCAACGGAAACCCCTAAACACTTACCTGAGCACTCTCGCGACCACCCCGTGAGAGCCCTCTGTGGCCAAGAAACAGTGGGGTTATGACAAGCTAACCAGGGTAGGCCTAGCACCAAAGAATACGTAGGTGAATCAATAAGGAAAAGACTAATCTTCTCCTTGTGACCCTCCTGCGTTATCATACACAAAGGTGCGGTGACCTCCCTGATAAACCCTGACCCTAATGCTCGACTATCTAAGGCATGATTAGGGAAAGGCATATCCACAGAAACAATAAATGAGCTACATTTTTATTAATGAAATTCCCAGCCGCGCCTGAATCTACTAGCGCCTTATACTGAGAAAGCAGGGAAAAATCCGGAAAAGTGACAGAGACAAACATTAGTGCAACAGAGGGCTCTGGATGAGAATGGTGCCTACTCACCTGGGGTGATGCCAGAGTGCCTTGCCTGCCTTCTCTATTCCCAGAGGAACCAACCCGGCACCGACCAGCAGTGTGCTCTCTGCGACCATAGATGGTGCTCGAGTTGGAACCCCCTCCGGTCTCCCTGCGCACCATCCCTTCCAATTCCATAGGTTCAGGAGAGGGTTCGGGAGGATGGAACAATCAGATGACAAGATTCCGGCGCCGACAGAGATGGCCGCCTCGCTTCACGTTCCTAGGAAACTATGCAGTTTATTTGTTTTTTTACGTGTTATTTCTTACATTGGTACCCCAGGTCATCTTAGGTTTCATTACATACAGAAGAGAAGAACTACTGAACATAAGAGCAGCGTCAACTCACCATCAGTACGACCAAGAATATGACTTTCGCGAAGCGGATCCTGTGTTCTGCCTTTCACCCAGGACAACGGAATGGATCCCAGCCGGCGACCCAAAAAACGACTTCGTAAAAGGGGGAAACGGAGCGGTCTTCTGGTCAGACTCCGGAGACGGGCACATCGTGCACCACTCCCTAGCATTCTTCTCGCCAATGTCCAGTCTCTTGACAACAAGGTTGATGAAATCCGAGCAAGGGTAGCATTCCAGAGGGACATCAGAGACTGTAACGTTATTTGCTTCACGGAAACATGGCTCACTGGAGAGATGCTATCGGAGTCGGTGCAGCCAGCTGGTTTCTCCACGCATCGTGCAGACAGAAACAAACATTTTTCTGGTAAGAAGAGGGGCGGGGGTGTATGCTTCATGGTTAACGTGACGTGGTGTGATCATAACAACATACAGGTACTCAAGTCCTTCTGTTCACCTGATTTAGAATTCCTCACAATCAAATGTCAACCGCATTATCTACCAAGGGATTTCTCTTCGATTATAATCACAGCCGTATATATTCCCCCCCAAGCAGACACATTGATGGCTCTGAACAAACTTTATTTGACTCTTTGCAAACTGGAATCCATTTATCCGGAGGCTGCATTCATTGTAGCTGGGGATTTTAACAAGGCTAATCTGAAAACAAGACTCCCTAAATTTTATCAGCATATCGATTGCGCAACCAGGGCTGGAAAAACCTTGGATCACTGCTATTCTAACTTCCGCGACGCATATAAGACCCTGCCCCGCCCTCCTTTCGGAAAAGCTGACCACGACTCCATTTTGTTGATCCCTGCCTACAGACAGAAACTAAAACAAGAAGCTCCCGCGCTGAGGTCTGTTCAACGCTGGTCCGACCAATCTGATTCCACACTCCAAGACTGCTTCCATCACGTGGACTGGGATATGTTTCGTATTGCGTCAGACAATAACATTGACGAATACGCTGATTCGGTGAGCGAGTTCATTAGAACGTGCGTTGAAGATGTCGTTCCCATAGCAACGATTAAAACATTCCCAAACCAGAAACCGTGGATTGATGGCAGCATAAACAAGCTAAGCGTCAGTATAGAGACAAAGTAGAATCTCAATTCAACGGCTCAGACACGAGGTATGAGGCAGGGTCTACAGTCAATCACGGATTACAAGAAGAAAATCAGCCCCGTCACGGACCAGGATGTCTTGCTCCCAGGCAGACTAAATAACTTTTTTGCCCGCTTTGAGGACAATACAGTGCCACTGACACGGCCAGCAACTAAAACATACGGACTCTCCTTCACTGCAGCCGACGTGAGGAAAACATTTAAACGTGTCAACCCTTGCAAGGCTGCAGGCCCAGACGGCATCCCCAGCCGCGCCCTCAGAGTATGCGCAGACCAGCTGGCAGGTGTGTTTACGAACATATTCAATCAATCCCTATCCCAGTCTGTTGTTCCCACATGCCTCAAGAGGGCCACCATTGTTCCTGTTCCCAAGAAAGCTAAGGTAACTGAGCTAAACGACTACCGCCCCGTAGCACTCACTTCCATCATCATGAAGTGCTTTGAGAGACTAGTCAAGGACCATATCACCTCCACCCTACCTGACACCCTAGACCCACTCCAATTTGCTTACCGCCTAAATAGGTCCACAGACGATGCAATCTCAACCACACTGCACACTGCCCTAACCCATCTGGACAAGAGGAATACCTGTGTGAGAATGCTGTTCATCGACTACAGCTCGGCATTTAACACCATAGTGCCCTCCAAGCTCGTCATCAAGCTCGAGACCCTGGGTCTCGACCCCGCCCTGTGCAACTGGGTACTGGACTTCCTGACGGGCCGCCCCCAGGGGTGGTGAGGGTAGGCAACAACATTTCCACCCCCCTGATCCTCAACACTTGGGCCCCACAAGGGTGCGTTCTGAACCCTCTCCTGTACTCCCTGTTCACCCACGACTGCGTGGCCACGCACGCCTCCAACTCAATCATCAAGTTTGCAGATGACACAACAGTGGTAGGCTTGATTACCAACAACGACGAGACAGCCTACAGGGAGGAGGTGAGGGCCCTCGGAGTGTGGTGTCAGGAAAATAACCTCACACTCAACGTCAACAAAACTAAGGAGATGATTGTGGACTTCAGGAAACAGCAGAGGGAACACCCCCCTATCCACATCGATGGAACAGTAGTGGAGAGGGTAGTAAGTTTTAAGTTCCTCGGCGTAAACATCACGGACAAACTGAATTGGTCCACCCACACAGACAGCATTGTGAAGAAGGCGCAGCAGCACCTCTTCAACCTCAGGAGGCTGAAGAAATTTGGCTTGTCACCAAAAGCACTCACAAACTTCTACAGATGCACAATCGAGAGCATCCTGTCAGGCTGCAACCGTAAGGCTCTCCAGAGGGTAGTGAGGTCTGCACAACGCATCACCGGGGGCAAACTACCTGCCCTCCAGGACACCTACACCACCCGATGTCACAGGAAGGCCATAAAGATCCTCAAGGACAACAACCACCCGAGCCACTGCCTGTTCACCCCGCTATCATCCAGAAGGCGAGGTCAGTACAGGTGCATCAAAGCTGGGACTGAGAGACTGAAAAACGCTTCTAGGCCATCAGACTGTTAAACAGCCACCACTAACATTGAGTGGCTGCTGCCAACACACTGACTCAACTCCAGACACTTTAATAATGGGAATTGATGGGAAATTATGTAAAATATATCACCAGCCACTTCAAACAATGCTACCTAATATATTGTTTACATACCCTACATTATTCATCTCATATGTATAAGTATATACTGTACTCTATCATCTACTGCATCTTTATGTAATACATGTATCACTAGCCACTTTAACTATGCCACTTTGTTTACATACTCATCTCATATGTATATACTGCACTCAATACCATCTACTGTATCTTGCCTATGCCGCTCTGTACCATCACTCATTCATATATCTTATGTACATATTCTTTATCCCCTTACACTTGTGTCTATAAGGTAGTAGTTTTGGAATTGTTAGCTAGATTACTTGTTGGTTATTACTGCATTGTCGGAACTAGAATCACAAGCATTTCGCTACACTCGCATTAACATCTGCTAACCATGTGTATGTGACAAATAAAATTTGATTTGATTTGATTTGACCCCGATCGAGACGTCCACGAGTAGCCAGCATGTTGTCCAGCCTGATGGACATGTCCACCAGCTGGTCGAAGGTGAGGGTGGTGTCTCTACAGGCCAGCTCCCGACAGATGTCCTCACATAGACTACAACAGTAATGGTCGATCAGGGCCCTGTCGCTCCATCCAGCGCCGGCAGCCAAGGTCCTAAACTCCAAAGCAAACTCCTGTGCACTCCTCGTCTCCTGCCTCAGATGATAGAGGCGCTCACCCGCCGCTCTGCCTTCGGGTGGATGGTCGAATACTATCCGGAATTGGCGGGTGAACTCCTCAAAATGGTCCAACGCCGCATCCTCCTATCTACACACAGCGCTGGCCCTCTCCAGGGCTTTCCCGGTGAGGCATGAGAGGAGGCGCAACTCTTCTCACGGTCCGATGGTACTTGGGAGACCGTGGCCAGATACAAGTTCAGTTTAAGGGGGAAACCCTGGCAGCCGGCAGTATCTCCGTTGTATCCCGTGGGTAAGGATAAATGGATCTTGTTCGGTTCAGGAGGGGAAAAAGCGTTCAAGGGAGATCCCGGTTGTGGTGGTGGAGGCGCTGGAGAAAATCCCTCTCTCCCAGCGGTCCATATTCTGGACAATGCGATCCATGACGGCGCTCAAACAGTCAATCTCTTCCTCTTGTTCCCGGACGCGTTCCTCCACCTCCATGAGCGTAGTGTCCTCTCCTGCTGACTTCATATTTTTATGGTCAGAGGTTCTGTCAGAGTCGTGTGTATAGGTGGCAGGGAAGTCAGGCGCAGGAGAGTCAAACAGAGTGTAAACTGGAGTCTTTTAATGAATGTCCACGTAACATGCTCCATAACACTAATAGAATAGAATATAGAATATAATAGAACACTGACAATAAACAATCTCTGACAAAGACATGAGGGGAAACAGGGGGTTAAATACACAACAGGTAATGAATGGGATTGAAAACAGGTGTCTCACGTCTGGTCATGGTATTCAGTAGGAATAACAGAGACATCCACAGTCTTGCTAACATCCTGAGGAGGACGACTTGGGGAAGGCTGTGCTGCTTGAATGCAGTGGGAATGGCAAAAGAACTCCAACCCAGGATGGAAGTGTGGTCCAGTCAATCAGAGGATTGTGTTTTTGTAGCCAGGAAAATCCCAACACAACTGGAGCATGGGGAGATGCAATGAGGAGGAACTGTATGGTCTCACTGTGGTTACCAGAAACCTATAATTAAATGGGAACAGTACTCTAGGAGACTTCCCCTATAGAGCGGCCGTCCAGTGCCCTAGCATCCATGGGCACAGAGAGAGGCTGAGAGGGAATCCGAAGCTATCGTGGCATCCATAAGACATTCATCAGCCCCAGAATCAATGAACACTCGGAGAGACTTACATTGGTCTCCCCACAGCACAAGAGCAAAAAGGAGTTTGCGGGTGATGGGAATTAGGGAACTCCCAGTCTGACTCACCATAGTACTGGTACTAGACAAGGGTTTCCTAATAGGGCAGGTAGCTATAAAATGTCCTGCCCCTCCACAGTACAGGCAACAGTTATTATTCATCCTCCTTGAGCTCTCCCAAACTGATAGCCTAGTTCTGCCCAACTGCATAGGCTCAGGAGTATCCAACTCACCCGTCGTAGATTCACTAGAGGTCTCAGGTGACTTCGACTCCTCTGGGAAGAGCTGTCTTCGGAACTTTCGTATTCCATAGGAGGTGAACGCGCCATATCGGGTGCACGAGTGTGCCCCAGACCAGACCTCTCACTCTTGCTTTCCCTTAGGCGTCAATCAATTCTAATGGTGAGGGAGATGAGGGAGTCGAGGTCGACTGGCAGTTCCTGAGCAGCTAGCTCATCCTTTACCTCCTCAGATAATCCGTGCAGAGAAGTATTGAAAAGAGACTCCAGATTCCAGGCACTCTCGGCAGCCAACGTGGGAAAGTCCACCGCGTGGTACAGGAGTTGATGTAAGTCAAGCAGTTTGCTGGCCGCCTTTCTCCCGGATACCGGAGACTCAAAAACTTCTCACCTCTGCCATGAGTTCCTCCAAATGACCGCAAATGGCAGATTGTTATTCCCAAACTGCTTTAGCCCAGGAGAGCGCCCTTCCCGACATTAGCGTAATTATACACGCCATCTTTGTTCGCTCTGAAGAGAACAAATATGGCTGTAGCTCAAAAATAAGCGAGCACTAAGAAATAAAACCCGGTAGGTACCATGATTCCCCAAATATTGCTCGGGAGGAGGTAAGCGGGGTTCACAGGGAGTCTCAATAAGCTGTACAAACTCACCACAGATAGGGGAAAAAATTACTGAGCGATTGGGGTTTTTCAGAGGTGGCAGACAGTCTGAGCAAACTCCCTGATTTGCTCCATAATAGCCTTCAACCTATGGTCATGGCGCTCCGTCAAGGAACTGAGCCCTTCCAAAAGGCCCTGTACCATCTCCTGATGTCTTCCAATGGTGGCTCCCTGCAGGGAGACAGTGTGGCGAAGCTGGTCCAAGTCTGTGGGTCTGTCATGGCCAGTTCGTACTATCATGACACAACGTGAGACCCAGATGCAGACACAAGACGCAGATGGTTGGAGTCTTACAATGTTTATTAATCCAAAGGAGTAGACAAGAGAATGGTCGTGGACAGACAAAAGGTCAAAACCAGATCAGAGTCTAGGAGGTAAAGAGTGGCAAACACGCTCATGGTCAAGGCAGGCAGAATGGTCATGCAGGCGGGTACAAAGTCCAGAAACAGGCAAGGGTCAAAACCGGGAGGACTAGAAAAGGGAAAATGCAAAAAGCAGGAGAACGGGAAAACCGTTGGTTGACTTGGAAGCATACAAGACGAACTGGCACAAAGAGACAGGAAACACAGAGATAAACACACTGGAGAAAATAAGCGACACCTGGAGGGGGTGGATACAATCACAAAGACAGGTGAAACTGTTAAGCCTGTGTAAGGGAGGCGAAGTCAGGTGCAGGAGAGAAGAGTAGAGTAAACAGGCACACTTTTATTCCGTTCAAGAATAGGCACAAAAAATGACAAAAGTGCCCAAAAACACGGAACATAAATATAAAAGTATCGCGCGTGAACATACATCGTTAACAATGAACAGTTACACACATAGATATGATGGGGAACAGAGTACTAAATACATGTAAATTGATTAGGGAATGAAAACTAGGTGTGTATGGAACAAGACAAAACAAATGGACTTATGAAAAATGGAGCGTCGATCGCCGAACGCCGCCCGAACAAGGAGAGGAGCCGACTTTGGCGGAAGTCATGACAGTACCCCCCCTCCAATATACCCTGCGTGCCAAGGACACATGCTTGGAGCATGTAGCGGATTATATCAGAATGTCATCGATATACACCACTACACCCTGCCCGTGCAGGTCCCTGAAAATCTCGTCTACAAAGGATTGGAAAACTGATGGAGCATTCATCAACCCGTACGGCACGACTAAGTACTCATAATGACCTGAGGTGGTACTAAACGCTGTCTTCCACTCGTCGCCCTTCCGAATACGCACCAGGTTATATGCACTCCTGAGATCCAGTTTTGTGAAGAAACGCACCCCATGCATTGACTCAATCATCGTGGTGATAAGAGGTAGCGGGTAACTGTACCTCACCATGATTTGATTGAGACCTCTGTAGTCAATACACGGGCGTAGACCTCCATCCTTCTTCTTCACAAAAAATAAACTCGAGGAGGAAGGTGAAGTGGAGGACCGAATGTAACCCTGACGCAGAGATTCAGAAACATATGTCTCCATAGCCACCGTCTCCACTTGCAACAGGGGATACACGTGACTCCTAGGAAGTGCGCGTCTTCCAGGAGATTTATCGCACAACCCCCCGTCGATGGGGTGGTAATTGAGTCGCCTTCTTTTTACAGAAGGCGAGAGCCAAATCGGCATATTCTGTGGGGATGCGCACGGTGGAGACCTGGTCTGGACTTTCCACCGTGGTAGCACCAACGGAAACCCCTACACACCTCCCAGAGCACTCTCGCGACCACCCCGTGAGAGCCCTCTTTTGCCAGGAAATAGTGGGGTTATGAAGAGCTAACCAGGAAAGGCCTAGTACCACGGGAAACGCAGGACAGTCAATGAGAAAGAGACTGATTTTCTCCTTGTGAGCCCCTTGCGTCTCCATGGTCAGGGAGATGGTGGCTTCCCTGATTAGCCCGGACCCTAATGGTCGACTATCCAGAGCGTGAACCGGGAAAGTTCTAACTACAGGAATAATGGGGATTCCTACACTAAGGGCTAACGCTCTGTCGATAAAATTCCCAGCTGTGTCTGAATCGACGAGCGCCTTATGCTGGGGAAGAATCAGAGAAACAAACAGATACAAACAGGTGATGAACAGAGGACTCTGGATGAGTGTGGTGCAAAGGCGTGACAGAAACAGATCAGGGTGTGACAAATAAAGGTTAAATAATATATATTTTTTAATGTAAGTACTAAAAACCTGATTTACCATCATTATCTCCTCTTTCTCCCCCACCCCCCCATTCTATCCTCATTACCCTAATCATCTACCCAGTACTATTTTTGTTATTTTTTTTTACCTTTAATTTAACTAGCCAAGTCAGTTAAGATCAAATTCTTATTTACAATGACTGCCTACACCGGCCAAACCCGGACGATACTGGGCCAATTGTGCGCCGCCCTATGGGACTCCCAATCACGGCCGGTTGTGAACCAGGGTGTCTGTAGTGACCCCTCAAGCACTGAGATGCAGTGCCTAGGATCGCTGTGCCACCTGGGAGCCACTTACTGTATGTGGATTGCAATGTGAAAAAAATCTGCACATTATTTTTAAGGGACAAATTAATTTTGGTTTTAGAGAATATGCAAATGAACTGTAATTCTGTAAGTTTGTTTTGGTATTTTTCATTTTATTTCAGATAACATTATTTACATGTCTAATGATGCTTTGATAAGAATTACGTTTTTTGCTATGATCGTTTTTTTTGTTGCGATTGTTTCCAATATTTATTGCGGTCAACATTACCCCAGTTGGTAATCCATGTATGTAAAATATGTTTGTAGTATGAGGGTTAAGTTATACTCTTGAAACACATTTCTGTTTACGAAATCAATCAACGTTTGTGTTGTACTGGTGGTACTTTAGTTGTTTTGTAACCTAAGCTACCATCTCTTTATGGGTTAGACAGCAATCTTCAAACAATGCATGATTAATAGAACAGGGTGTGATCCCTCTCTCTGTTGTGTGGGCTCAGTTTCATCAGACCCAGACCCAATCTATGAGCTGCTGGCTGCTGGACCCTGGCTTTGACCAGGCAGAAAGTGCCAGGAGTTTTGTATATCCGCAGTGCCAGCTGTTTCATTTGCAGCTAGATTGATATTCTGCCACCAGCCTCTGCAAGTGTGTTGGAGCACCTCTTAGCATATGGCGGGAGACCAGAAATAGTTTTGACCTAGTTGGAGCTCTGCAGTTCACCATCAACTTCTATCTCACTCCAGATGCAGGGTTCTTGATACAAGAGACAGTGGAACTAAGCATTATTACAAACGTTACACTGTAAATCTTACTGTCATCTCCAATAAGTGCATATTTTTCATGAGTTGTGGAAGTCTCTTCAAGTCAGTTGAGTCACAGTATAAAGTGTTATATTTCTCACTTTTGTAACACACTTTAATGAGTGATCACATTATCACATTTGAAAGAGTTTAATTTAGAACACATCTTTTTTTAATAGGTACAACACAACAGAAGCAAATCTACATGTGATAAAATGTTCAACCGTTATCTCCCCTCTAAGTAGGCAAAAAAACGTATAATGAGATGGACACAGGAGGGATTTCACCTTTTAAACCAATCAGGACTCAAGGTCAGAGTCTGGTTCAGGAGTACAGCACTAGAGAATGCCAGAGCAACTGTTGATCAAAATGTGGCCGTGGTTTTACACGTAACCCCTAGTCATTGAGAGGTCTTATTTCAGTCTGTACGAAGTGAAACTAGTTCTCTCATGTACTACATTCATTCAATTTCAACACCATACTCTTTAATTGTTCATTATGTTTTTATGTGGCTGCAGCTGCAGTTGTGTATTGATTGAAAGGCCAAGGTTTCTGAGAGCTTTGACAAGCAGATATAGGTGGAAGTAATCTATTTTTGCCCCATTGCGAGCCTTGTCTATATAGCCTATATAAAGGTCACTCAATCAATGTTCAGTATTAAAACAGGCCACACAAGGTGATGCTTTGTAAGATCGATGTGTTAACAATCTTAAACTTGACCTCGAAGTTTTTACCTTCTACATTTTCTTTCTGGATATCTAGCAGTTCTTATTTTGGCAGTTCTCTTTTATTCAATTCTAAATAAAATCAACTGTAAATAAATCAGATTTCTAGCTTATTTGTATACTGTACAAACAGCTAGAAGGGCTGGTTTTAGTATGATACTGTACTTCCGGCTGCTTATTCAGCACCATGGACAGCAGGCTCAGTGCCTTTACTCCTATGACTCAGTGCTCAAGATTAGCCATCCATATGTGCAATGCATTCTTGCTTAGACATATTCTATAAATTAAAGACACAATACAGATTGTATCCTCACATATTAATATCAATAGGCATAATTTATTTCATCTTAAATTGGTCAGATGCGAAACAGCAATATGATTTAACTCAACATCTTTATGAAATAACTCTACATTTGATAGAATAGAGAATATACTCCATATGCTAGATGGGAAACATGATGAACATGAATGATAAAGGACATGATTGGTATGTCTATCTCCCTCTCCTTTGAGGATCACAGTCACCCTCATATTTTTGATGTCCCATCTGCCGATTACAAAGCTTCTTACTTCTTACAAAGTTCTATCTAGACCTCAATTTCCAATTGTACTTTCTCCAAAATAAACTTCAATGTAATGATGAGCCCAGCAATATTCATGTATGACCGCACTCTAGCCAATACTACCAGGGACAGTAGATTCTCTAACAAATACAATACTGCATGGGCTGTCTGATGTAAATGCAGAATATGGCTCTAATGGCGAAAGAGGACATAAGATTGGTGTAATCCTTTCGTGTAATGGTTAGAAGAGTAATAAGGATCTGTGTTTGTTTTTCCCCTCTACTTCGTAGGCCAGGAATTGGCTGGCACTATCTAAGCCTCTGGCAGTTATCTGCCGCTCCAGAAGGGTTTACGCCATGAAGACTAATTAGTTTCATTAACCTGCATCAAAGATTAAAAAAAACATTTATTTAATGTAATTGAAATACTGGTTCCTCATCGCTCTGCTCTCTCTTGCTGCTCTCCTGTCTCCCTTCTCTCTCTCTCTTTATTTCTCTCTCTTTCTTTCTCTTCCTCTCTGTTTCTCACCCCCGTTTTCTTTGATAATGAACTCCCATACAGAGATGCAGAGCAACACTTCAGTGGTTCGCTACACTCCTGGTACAACCTGTAATGTGTGAGAGGTTATTTTCAGGGTGTCATATCCAGAAAGGCTTTTAAATGTCTTCAAAAGCAAATGGTGATCTTTCTCCCTCCCTATTACATGCAACAAGTGTCCAAAACATTAGGAACACCTGCTCTTTCCATGACAGACTGACCAGGTGAATCCAGGTGAAAGCTAGGATCCCTTATTGATGTCACTTGTTAAATTGAGACATGGATTGTGTATGTGTGCCATTCAGAGGTGGAATGGGTATTGATTTATTTTTTGGATAAGAGAGGAAAAGTAAACAAGGTTTTGTCTTAAAACTTCGTCATCTACCTCATCACCGTCCTAAACTAGAACAGGCTTCATCCTGACTAGACAGCATGCATTCCACAGTAAATAACCATCTAGCATCCTGCCAGTTCTCCAATAGCATGTCACATAATGTGTGTCCAGGGTCCTAGATACACATGGACACATAATGAGCTTGTTATTGATGGAGCCATAAATGTAAAACACACAGGAGAGACAAGGTCATCAGTCAAAGCAAACAACCTACATCACCCAATCAGACAGGCTGACCTTTCAGGAACATCCTTGGTTGTTTGCATTATCTGCCATCTACATCCATCCTCACAAAGTTTCTTCTCCTCCTTTTCTCAATCCCTTATGACAAGCAACCCACTCCTCCTCTGTTGTTTCTATGCCACCAGGACTCTATTTCAATCTCCTCTTTTCTTACTCTCACCAGGTTGTTGGTTTACTTTCTTTCCTCATCTCCTCTGTCCCTTCCCTATCCCCTCCACCCATTCTGTCCTCATTACCATAATCATCTACCCAGTACTGTTTCATATTTTACCTTTATATAACCAGGCACGCCAGTTAAGAACAAATTCTTATTTACAATGACAGCCTACCCCGGCCAAACCCTCACCTAACCCGGAAGACGCTGGGTCAATTGTGCCCCACCCTATGGGACTCCCGATCACGGCCGGTTATGATACAGCCCAGGATCTAACCAGGGTCTGTAGTGACGCCTCTAACACTGAGATGCAGTGCCTTAGACCGCTGCGCTACTCAGGAGCCCTATGTATACTAACAGCTGTGGTCTCTTCTCCCCTTTTCCACCCCACGCCCCCCCTCTTCTCTTTATCATCCTCTACAATCTGGTTTCACAGGGTCTGAAGAGTCCGCTTTTCTGTCAAGATTACATACTGCTGAACCAAATGATCCCACTCATCCTTCCATCCTTCCTTGATCCTCCTCTCCCCTATCCTTCTATGTCCCTTCATCTAATTTGGCCTGTGTGGTTCCATAATGTTCCTAAATGTTGTACATAAGTATTTGGTCTCCGTACACGGGGAATGATTGGATGAGAGATGACATTCATGGGCTTGTTTGGTCTTGCGTGCAAAGTGACACAAACAAGAATGGAGGAAAGGCACAGCAGGGATTGTTCAGGCCTGCCCCCCTATGAAGACATATTGGTGTTTCGACAAGAGAGCCTGTGCCCACCACTAATGACCTTTTAAAACTGTGAGTGAATGAATCGTACTGAAACCCCACAGTCAATCCTTTGGCTATTCATGGGCTGCTTCATTCTCAAAGGAATTCAGCTGAATTGATCAGACATTCAACCATCTTGACCCCTATAACAAATAAAAGAATGACAGCACAGTATGCTACAGTTCAACTGAAATCTCCTGGGGTATTGAAGACCCATTCTGAGGTTTCGACATTTCACTCAGTTGCAGAAAATATTGATAAAGTTAAAGAAATAAAATCACTCTTGTCGTGGAGAATTAGTACATTTGTTGTATACTGGGCAGATATGAACTTGTTTTTAAGAGTGGCTGCATTCTCCTTTCATGTTGTGTCTTTAAAACCTTAAAATACATTGTATGATTGATTTAACATGACCAACTGACAGATAACTATAGGAATTAGTTAGGAGATTTGTATTAGGTAAACAGTGTTTGGGGTTACTACTGTGGCCATTATAATAACTTATATCCCTCTATGAATTTTGAAATGTAAATTGAAAGGTGAAAAAGAATGGTCTAAATTATTGATTCTAATATTGATGTTTTAAAAGGAAAAGCATGAATTTTAAATACAGTACCAGTCAAAAGTTTGTATACACCGACTCATTCAAGGGTTTTTCTTTATTTGTACTATTTTCTACATTGTAGAATAATAGTGAAGACATCCAAACTATGAAATAACACATATGGAATCATGTAGTAACCAAATCATGTTTTAAACAAATTGTAACGATCGTTGTTGGAAGGATGGTCGGACAAAGATGCAGCGTGGGGTAGGTTAATCATTATTTATTTATGATAACCGGCACAAAACAAGAAAGAGTAACAAACAAAACATACAGCTTTGTAGGGCTAAAAAGAAACAATACAAATTCAAGATCCCACAAACAACAGGTGGGAAAAGGCTGCCTAAGTATGATCCTCAATCAGAGACAACGATAGACAGCTGCCTCTGATTGGGAACCATACCAGGCCAACATAGAAAATAAAAACTAGACTACCCACTCAAGTCACACCCTGACCTAACCAAAATAGAGAAATGAAAGGTTCTCTAAGGTCAGGGCGTAACACAAACAAAATTATATTTTAGATTTTAGATTCTTCAAGTAGTCACCATTTGCCTTGATGACAGCTTTGCACACTGTTGGCATTCTCTCATTCAGCTTCACCTGCAATGCTTTTCTAACAGTCTTGAAGGAGTTCCCACATATGCTGAGCACTTGTTGGCTGCTTTTCCTTCACTCTGTGGTCCAACTCATCCCAAACCATCTCAATTGGGTTGAGGTCGGTTGATTGTGGAGGCCAGGTCATCTGATGCAGCACTCCATCACTCTCCTTCTTGGTCAAATAGCCCTTACACAGCCTGGAGGTGTGTTGGGTCGTTGTCCTGTTGAAAAACAAATGATAGTCCCACTAAGCGCAAACCAGATGGGATAGCATATGTCTGCAGAATGCTGTGGTAGCCATGCTGGTTAAGTGTGCCTTGAATTCTAAATAACAGTGTCATCAGCAAAGCACCCCCACACCTTCACACCTCCTCCTCCATGCTTAATGGTGAGAACCACACATGCAGAGATCATCCATTCACCTACTCTACATCTCACAAAGACATAGCGGTTGGAACCAAAAATCTCAAGATTGGACTCATCAGACCAAAGGACAGATTTCAATCGGTCTAATGTCCATTGCTTGTTTCTTGTCCCAAGCAAGTCTCTTCCTCTTATTCGTGTCCTTTAGTAGTGGTTTCTTTGCAGCAATTCGACCATGAAGGCCTGATTCACGTAGTCTCCTCTGAACATTTGATGTTGCAATGTGTCTGTTACTTAAACTCTGTGAAGCATTTATTTGGGCTGGAATTTGAGGTGCAGTTAAGTCTAATGAACTTATCCTCTGCAGCAGAAGTAACTATGGGTCTTCCTTTCCTGTGGCAGTCCTCATGAGAGCCAGATTCATCATAGCGCTTGATGGTTTTTGCAACTGTACTTGAAGAAACTTTCAAAGTTCTTGAAATTTTCCAAATTGACAGACCTTCATGTCTTAAAGTAATGATGGACTGTCATTTCTATTTGCTTATTTGAGCTGTTCTTGCCATAATATGGACTTGTTTTTTTTTTACCAAATAGGGCTATCTTCTGTATACCACCCCTACCTTGTTACAGCACAACTGATTGGCTCAAACGTATTAAGAAGGAAAGAAGTTCCACAAATGTACTTTTAACAAGGCACACCTGTTAATTTAAATGCATTCATGAAGCTGGTTGAGAGAATGCCAAGAGTGTGCAAAGCTGTCATCAAAGCAAAAGGTGGCTACTTTGAAGAATATATTTGAACTTTTTTGGTTACTACATGATTCCTTATGTGTTGTTTCATAATTTTGATGTAAATAAAGAAAAACTTTTGACTGGTACTGTATGTAAAAAACAAAATGTCTGTCATTTCCAGCTTCAAACTACATGATCTCTATGGTGATTGCAATTAGATTTCATCCGACATTAGATTCTATGATTGATTATGTGGCACTGCCACATGATTCTGGTTGGCAATAGGATGTTAATAGGATGCCATAGGATAAAAATACAGCCACTGCTTATGTCCTCTCTGAAGCCTCACTCCACCCAATTCCATTTAAATCACTGCCTATTGAATGGGACAGGATACCACCCAGTTTAGTACAGGAGCCACTGAGTAGGAGGAGCCAAGCTTCCCTGGTTGACAACTCTGGTTAGAGTCGTACACTGACATCGCTATGCTCCTCATCATCCTTTGTTCTCCGATTCTTCCTCTGTGATCTGTGAGTCAGAAAGCAGAGTTTGCAATCTTACCGACTCAATTGGCTTTCTGTCTATGCAAACATCTCTCAATCTCAGTTCGCTTAACGTCAGATCAAACCAAACTTTTGTTGACATTCCTAGATCATTAGATGCTTGTAATCAATGCTATTGCTTGGTGTTTTCTTAAGATCTTTTGAATTAACTCTACCGCCTATATCCTGACCCCTCTGGAAGGGTCATTTGGCCTGACATACTTGTAACTTATCAACTTCATCTGGCTTGGGCCATTTGGAAGAACATACACTACATATACAAAAGTATGTGGACACCCCTTCAAATTAGTGGATTTGGCTATTTCAGCCACGTCCATTGCTGAGGTGTAAAAAATAGAGCAGACAGCCATGAAATCGCCATAGATAAACGTTTGCACTAGAATGGCCTTACTGATGAGCTCAGTGACTTTCAACGTGGCACCATCATAGGATGCCACCTTTCCAAAAAGTCAGTTCGAGCAATAACGGCTCAGCCACGAAGTGGTAGGGCACACAAGCTCAGAGAAAAAGATCGCCGAGTGCTGAAGCGCACAGCTCGTAAAAATCATCTGTCCTCAGTTACAACACTCACTATCGCGTTCCAAACTACCTCTGGAAGCAACGTCAGCACAATAACTGCTCGTCAAACTGCTCTAGAGTGATGAATTACACTTCACCATCTGGCAGTTCGACAGACAAATCTGGGTTTGGCGGATGCCAGGAGAACGCTACCTGCCCGAATGCATAGTTCCATCTGTAAAGTTTGGTGGAGGAAGAATAATGGTCTGGGATTGTTTTCCATGGTTCGGGCTAGGCCCCTTAGTTCCAGTGAAGGGAAATTTTAACGCTACAGCATACAATGACATTCTAAACGATACTGTGCTTCCAACTTTGTAGCAACAGTTTGGGGAAGGCCCTTTCCTGTTTCAGCATGACAGTGCCACCATGCACAAAGCAAGGTCCATACAGAAATGGTTTGTCGAGATCGGTGTGGAAGAACTCGACTGGCCTGCATAGAGCCGTGACCTCAAACCCATCGAACACCTTGGGATGAATTGGAACGCCGACTGCGAGCCAGGCCTAATCGCCCAACATCAGTGCCCAACCTCACTAATGCTCTTGTGGTTGAATGGAAGCAAGTACCCGCAACAATGTTCCAACATCTAGTGGAAAGCCTTTCTAGAAAAGTGGAGGCTGTTATAGCAGCAAAGGGGGGATAACTCCATATTAATTTCCATAATTTTGGAATTAGATGTTCGACGAGCAGGTGTCCACATAGTTTTGGTCATATAGTGTATTTAGGGTGATCTACTCTAAATCTGGGTTAAAGCGAGGAAAGAGCCCTCTCTATAGGCTTGTCCTTGGAGTGTGAGTTGTAGCTCTGCCACAGAATAGAGGTCTCTGTTGAGGGGTTGATGCATCTCTTTCAGCCTGGAAGTACGATGCACTAACGCACACTGACATAAATAGGTCCCACATATTTGGCAAAGCATCGCTCAGATATATTTGGATGTGTTGAAATAAAACATATATTTGCTTTCTCTCCCTCTCCCTTTCTCTCTCTCTTCTTCTATGTCTTTGTCAGTGTCTGCCAAGAGAAATGTTTGTTTTTCCCTTCTCCTCCAAAGGAACACTTAACACTAGAAGAACCATGGTTTATTTTCACTGGTGCTCTCAAGGCAACGTTCACACATGATGTCCCAATGAACACAGCTCTCTGGGAGAAGCCACATGTATGTAATGTGAATAAAGTTATCATGAAAAAGCCAGGTTGTCATGTTGTCAAGATGGGGAGTTGGGGTGAGGCAGCTGTAACCTTGCCAAGATGCTCTCTCTGTTGTCAATACTGTAAGTAAGATGAAGGAGATGCTTAGCTGAAATACAACAAAGACATTTCTGCTCCAGAAGGATGAAATCAATTGTCTTCAGGCATGTTTCCCTGTAACGTACACATAAATAACACTAGAGAAAGCAGCAGTTAATCACATGTTATATGGCTCATTGATATATGACATCATTATCTGAGATTATGATGTAATCAGATGCAGCAAGAGAAGCCTTGAGCTCCCAGTCTCATAAAGGTCAGGGTAAAGACTCCATTTATTCTATATGATACATATCTGAATGGATCTATCTGGTGATATAAAGACTTTAATGAAATCAAACCCAGCAGTATTTACAAATAGTGGGCATAAAAAAATGAATACATAAATACATAATAGAGGCAAGTATGATTGAATCTGGCCCACGGTATTGGTGCATTTAGGACCAGATAAACCAGTACCTGGGGAAACGTTGAGGCCATTAAGCAACTAAATGAACATGCTTTGAGCCTTCAACTTGTTTAAATTGCTCAGGTAGCATAGTGGTTAAAAGCGCTGAGCCAGTAACCAAAAGGTTGCTGGTTTGAATGCCTGATCCGATTATGTGAAAAATCTATTGATGTTCCCTTGGCAAGGCACTTAACCCTAATTGGTCTGGATAAGAGCGTGTGCTAAATTACTGAAATTTAAAGATGGTCCAAAGTTGTCATATGCACTGTCAAAATGTGTCACTCTGGCCTGAAATCAATAGATCGCTTTGAAGCTTTTGTCATATCATCATCTCAGTGGATGATATAGACACTCAATCTGAAACTGATCAACATAAATCTGTCATGATTTATGAGTCCTTATCATATCCTTTTCAATGACTCATAAACCAAATGGTTTGGAGCTTCATTCATGTATCAGCAAGCAGTGAATGAGGCCTCAGTAAGACACATAATAAGGGCTAGGCAGTGGCCATTCAGATGTACTCAGAACATTCCTCAACAGCTCTTAAAACTTCTTAAACCTAGGCATCCCACTAGCAAGACAACTTCTTGTGAAACTGGAGGGCGCGCAATTCAAATAAATAATCATAAAAATGATGGATATTAAACATTTAGGTACATAGAAGTGTCTTATATCGGTTGAAAGCTTAAATTCCTGTTCATCTGACTACACTGTCCGATTTACAGTAGCTATTACAGTGAAAACATGCCATGCGATTGTTTGAGGACGGTGCCCCACATCAAAATATTTTTCCACCGGCACAGTTTTCATAAATTCAAAAAAAGCTATTAAATATAGTATATAATATTTACTTTTTGAAAATCTTACTCTGATTTGTCATCCAAAGGGTCCCAGCTATAACATCTAGTGTCATTTTGTTAGATAAAATCGTTCTTTATATCCCATAAAGTCTGTTTAGTTGGCGCCATCGATTTAAGTAATCCACTCGATCAACATGGAGAAAAAGGAATCTGAAAATCTACCCCTAAACTTTGTTTCAACAAGTCAAAATACGTTTCTATTTACTAACCTAAAATGTAATCAAACTATAATATTTGTTACAGAAAGAAGTATGTTCAATAGGAAAACGATTTTAGCAGGTGTGTCCTTTCTTCATGGCACGTGCATACACAAATTTCCAAGACTGTGTCCAAGTACTAAAAATGATATTTCTTATTTGTTTTGGAAATTACAAGCCTGAAACCTTGAACATAGACTGCTGACACACTGTGGAAGCCATAGGAATTGCAGGAGGGAGCTAGAATTGAGTATGCCCTTATACTTGCCATTGTAAGAGCATGGTCTCCCTAAACAAAATGTATTCTGGTTGGATTTTCTTTGTATTTTCTCCTACTATATCTATTGTGTTATATTTTCTTACATTATTTTAACATTTCACCAAACTTCAAAGTGTTTTCTTTCCAATGGTACCAATTATATGCATACCCTGACTTCAGGGCCTGAGCAACAGACAGTTTACTTTGGGCATGTCAGTCAGGCGGAAATTGAAGAGAAAACATGGCCTAGCCCTAAGAAGTTTTAAGGGGGAGACCTGTCTAGAGTATGGAACACTATCTGTCCACTGTGGCAATACTAACTACTGAGAGAGAATAGACCAGCTCCATCATGATTAGGGAGTCACTTTGTGCACCACAACGACGCAGTGTGCATGTGTGTGGGTGTGCATTGTTTTTTTATTTTTTATTTTATTTTACCCATTTTTCTCCCCAATTTTGTGGCATCCAATTGCTTAGTAGCTACTATCTTGTCTCATCGCTACAACTCCCGTACGGGCTCGGGAGAGACGAAGGTTGAAAGTCATGCGTCCTCCGATACACAACCCAACCAAGCCGCACAGCTTCTTAACACAGCGCCATCCAACCCGGAAGCCAGCCGCCAGTCAACTGTGGTATCTTATAAAGACAGGTGTGTTTCTATCTAAATCGAATTAGTCACAGGTAGACTACAATTAAGTTCTAGTGACATCTCAAGGATGAGCAAAGGAAATTGGATGCACCTGAGGTCAATTTGGAGTGTCATAGCAAATGGGGTGCGAATACTTTTGTAAATGCAATAATTTCTGTATTTAAGTTTCGATAACATTGCCAAGAATTCTAAAAACGTATTTTCACTTTGTCATTACGGAGTATTGTTTGTAGATGGGTGAGAAAAAAATCTATTTCATCCATTTTGAATTCAGGCGGTAACATAAAAAATGTGGAATGTGGTATGAATAATTTCTGAAGGCACTGTACCTCCTAAACAAACAGAGGGAGAACTTTGAAGTGGAAATGTAGATTCCAAGCACGTCAATACAATTCAGCCGATCTGCAGCTGTCTGTCAAACAGTTGCCTCATCACCTCTTCTCCTTCATCTTGCGCTGTGTGGCTTTTGCATAGTTTTTGTTTGTTTATAAAGAATCTAACATGCAGATGTTGCCTGGAGCATAGTAAGTGTGTCTTTGTTTAAAAGGTTATACCTGGCTTTGGAAGCATGCCTTTACCAGAAGAATTACAAGCTCAGCAGCCTGGCAATTGTTTGAAATATTTTCAATCGAGGCACTGTCAAGCCTAGCCGACTGAATACAATACTGAACCTTGAACAGCTTGACAATGTTCATAGCATCAGACTTAAAGTAAAAGTAGTGTGAATTATTTGTTTAACTCGCTCAGATTTCCTAGTTATGCCAGGTCTAATGGAAAGCCAAAAATGTGTTTGGGTATACCCACCTACAGGCCTTGTACATAGGAGTAAACTCTGACACCACCAATAGCATGACAATCCTCATGTAAAAAATCTCAAATATGATAATTGAAAGAGTATTTTTTTAACAAAGGGGATATACCTAGTCAGTTGCACAACTGAATGCATTCAACTGAAACGTGTCTTCCTCATTTAACCCAACCACTCTGAATCAGAGAGGTACAGTGGATTGCCTTAATCGACGTCATTGGCGCAGTTGTTGGTTAACTGCCTTGTAGTTTTTTCCACCTTGCCAGCTCTGGGATTCAAACCAGTGACCTTTCAGTTACTGGCCAAACACTCTGAACCACTAGGTTACCTGCCACCCACAGCCATGCATGGAACACTGGCAGACATACAGTACACGGCACATAAATCAGCCCTCTCCTCTTTTCTCTATACACCATGTCACTCGGCTCAGTCATAACCTCTCATGGTCTCTCCTATCATTGTGATGCGGATGACACTCAACAACCTTTTACATCCCCCCTTCTGACACCCAGGTGGCGACACGCATCTGTGTGCTTGGCAGATGTCTCAGCTTGGATGTTGGCCCACCACCTCAAGCTCAACTTCAACAAGTTTCATCCTTCCGGGGAACGCCTGCCTGCTCCATGACCTCTCTATCACGGTAAACAACTCAGTGTGTCCCCGTCCCAGAATGCAAAGAACCTTGGAATGACACGAGACAACACCCTGTCATTCGCTCCTGCAGGTTCATGCACTACAACATCTGTAGAATACAACCTTTCCTCACACTGGAAGCGGCACAGGTCCTAATCCAGCCACTCGTCATATCCCGTCTGGACTATTGCAATTTCCACCTGAAGACATACCCAAATCTAACAGCCTGTAGCTCAGGCACAGAACCAAGGATATGCATGTTCTTGGTACCATTTGAAAGAAAACTCTGAAGTTTGTGTAAATGTGAATGGAATGTAGGAGAATATAACACAATAGATCTGGTTTAGATAATACAATGAAAAAAGACACGTTTTTTATTTTATTGTTGTATCATCATCTTTAAAATGAACAAGATAATACAAACATTCAGATAGGATGATGGGGACAATTTCAGTGAAAAATATAAGAGGGCAACAGTACTTGTGCAAAGTTTAAGAATGATAACTTCCAAAATGAGTGTGCTACATGACATTTGTCATGAAGTGACCCAGGTGTCCCACACAAGTAACACAAATGTACCCAAGTGGCCAAATTGGTGAAGTTATACATTTTGAATGGAATAACTATATACAAAATACCAACATGGTATTCTAACACACCCCCCCAAAATGGAGAAAAAACATGAAGAAAAAATATATATACATTTACAAATAACACTTTCAATATTTGGAAGACCCTCAGTCCTCTGCACAATATTATGCTGCTGATGCCAGGGGCCATAGCACACCCATGCTTGCAGAAATACATTTGGGCAGATGAACACCACTTGTGGCAGGAGCTGGATGAACCAGCTTCAGTGGAGGATGGACACCTTGGCACTGGGGGCTCCCATTCGGAGTCAGTGTCACTGTGAAAGAAAATGTTCAGTTAGAATAGTTTCACATATGAGCCCTGTATCAACAGGTATAATAAACATATATATATATATATATATATAGAGTACAGGGAACATAAGGTTGAATATATTATTATAGACCTGCTAGATCTACTGTCTCATTTATATTATGACATTTCAGCTAGATCTACTGTCTCTATTATATTATGACAGACCAGCTAAATCTAATGTCTTTATTATATTACAACAGAAAAGCTGTATCGACTGTCTCCATTTAACTTTGGCCATTGTTGTGGGCCTGCCCTCCCCTCAACAGCCTCAAATAGGCTATTTCATTTCACAAATAATATTTAATATTATTATTTCAAACAACGGCATTAGCATGAGAAGAACTTACCTGTCCAAAACGATGTCCTCTCCGTTCAAAAAATATTCCTCCATTTGGGAATCGCTAAATGAATCGTCCTCGATCAATTTCTTCTAAAATTGTGTGTACATCTGTATATCTAGACTTAGATTTAGCTTTCCCTGACTTAGTCGCCATACTGAATGATATATAAACAGCTGAATATGCGCTTTACCAAAACAGCGCTGTGCGCAACATGCGTTGCTCCTTCCGGTATGAAACTTCAATGGCGAATGACCCTCTTTAAGCCGGAGTTTACTACATGGGTTGGTCTTCCAACACAAAAACATTACATATGGCCGTTTACCTCAGCTCATTGGCTATCTACACAGCTAGATTTCAAGACGATCAGTGTTCATTGGGTTAAAATACAGTCAATCAACGAAACAGCGGGCAAATAATTGGTGCACAATGATGTCATTACTTGTTGTCTTCAAATCAGTTTCTTTCAGTCAATACGTCCCGCGAAATGACCCATCAGGTTTGGTTGTGTTACAAACAAACCAGTTGATTGCAAAGAAACCAAACATGACTGGAAAAGTCACGTTCTGTGTGTGTATTTACCTCGAGTGTGTTGTCGAAAAATGGAATGAGATGGAATTCACGACACAAGCGGTTCACAAAATGTTTTGTGTTAGGCTATAAAAATGTATTTTATCAAACAATACTGTTGTTTAACAATGATCATTGGGATTGCTAACAGAGGAAGATCGTCAAAGGTAAACTATTTATTTTATTGCAGTTTGTGATTTTGTTACGCCTGTGCTTGTTGAAATAGCTGTTTTTTATGGGGCTCTATCCTCAGATAATCGCATCGTATTCTTTCTCAGTAAATCCTTTTTTAAATCTGACAACGCAGTTGGATTAACAAGATTCTAGGCTTTCAAAACATGTGAGACAGTTGTATTTTCATGAATGTTTAATATGACTATTTATGTAGCGATCACCGAATGTTGTCGAATTTCATCCCGCTACCGGGTTCCGTGCTCAGAGAGGTTAATATTAGACATCGCTGTCACACCCTGACCTTAGTTTGCTTTGTATGTTCTATGTATTGTTTGGTCAGGGTGTGATTTTAGGCTATTTTATTTTTCCAATGATTGCACGCTGGCCAATAGAACGGATGGCAGTGGGAGTTTACTCACTCGCCTACAAATTCTCGTAAGGCAGCCTGACCTCCGCCCCCTTTTTATCCGTCTTTTCTTCACGCAAATGATGGGGATTTGGGCCTGTTCCCGAGAAAGCAGTATATCCTTCACATCGGACTCGTCAGACTCATTAAAGGAAAAAGCTTCTTCCAGTTCGTGGTGAGTAATCACTGTTCTGATGTCCAGAAGTTATTTTCAGTCATAAGAGACGGTAGCAGCAACATTATGTACAGAATAAGTACAAAAAAAAAAGTTACAAACAAAGCAAAAAAACGAACAAAAAACACAGTTGGTTAGGAGCACGTAAAACGTCAGCCATCTTCTCCGGCGCTATTCTGGTGCAAGGCACTTAGCCTTCCTGAGTTCTCCCATGTCACCCCACTCCTCCATACACTCCACTAGCTTCCAGTCGAATCTCGCATCCACAACAAGACCATGGTGCTTGCCTACGCAGCATTAAGGGGAACTGTACCTCCCTACAGCCTATGCTAAAACCCTACGCCCCAAACCCAGCACTCTGTTTTTCCATCTCTAGTCACTTGGCAGTCAAAAGTTATTCTCTGTCCAGGTAGACCAATGGTGGAACCAGCATCCCCCTGATGCTAGGAGAGCAGCCTCTGCCTATCTTCCAGAAATATTTGAAACCTTACTTCTTTAAATAGTAATCTCAGTCTTATTTAACTGTAAGTCGCTCTGGAGAAGAGCGTCTGCTAAATGACTAAAATGTAATGTAAAATGTAAATCACTTAGATCTGTGATGCATTGGATTAGACAAGGCAAACAGTTGCTGCCTGAAGTAATGGATGTTTGTGCGACCGCTCCATGGAGCTCTCTCTCTGGTTTAAGGGCCTGCTACTGGGCGTCCCTACATCTCTGATCGAAGCCTCAGATGTGTGGAAAAGCAGCCAGCTGCTCATTATACTGGAGCCACTGTGTGTGTGTGTGTGTGTGTGTGTGTGTGTGGTGTGTGTGTGTGTGGTAGTAGTAGTAGTAGTACACACAAACACTCATACACACACTGACATGCACACACACAAACATAAACATACAGAAAAACCATCAGCAGACAGAAGCTTCAAACAACCACTAAACCACATGTCCAGCAAATGAGATCCACTCAAAACAGTCAGTTTACAGAAAAGTGTATATTCTGCATTGATTTACATACTGTATCTCAGACATTGTGCTTGGATGTTGAAGCCCACCTATCCAAATAGCATAATTGCGTATGCTACACAAGAAAGAGTGTCTCTTTGAGTTGCTCCTCACACTTACTTGTCTTTTCAATTACTTGTCTTCTCAATCATCAAAGACACAAAGACACACGTGGTATCACTGATTCTGATTTGTGTGTGTGTGTGTATATGGTGAATGCGTGCAGGCATATGACTGTTTGCTTGAGGTGAAGCTGTGCTTACTCGTTGGGCACTTGTAAAATATGTTCCTTCTCAATTGTCCTCTCCTTCGTTACGTTGCCTAAAGAGGAGAGTGTATTTCCATCATTTTTAAATCTCCTTCTGTCGTGAACTCTAATAAACATGAATTAACATGTTGTACCCATTTACTTTTTGTTTGTTTGTTCACCAGACCAGGTAACTCCAAATGAATAGAGCCTCCAAAACCATCTTAAGATCACAGTTACTACAATATGAGAAGAAATAAGCAGTTTGCCTTACTCTTAAACTAAGAAATTGCCTCTTGCCACTGCCAACTGAGTTTTGTTTATTTCACCACCTAAAACATTTGTTCATTTCATTTATGGCTTTTATGAGAACAAAATATCGCAGAGATGTTTAGCCTTTCGACGTCTGATGTTACCACATGCAAATTAAAAATGCATGATCAGATTCTACACTTTGGGTTCTCGGATAACAGCTTTACTTTATTTAATCAGATGGAATTAAAAAGTGGCTTCCCTCAAACCGGATTTACATATGCATACAGTAGACCTCCAGCATTTTGTACTAACTAATTACAAGTCACTATTTATTTGTGAATATGTTTACGGTAATCTAACCGCTTTTGAATTGGAAAATCCAAGGCCATATCCAACTGGATGTTAAACAAAATATAGAATTTCATGTGCAATAAAAAACAATGAAGATATGACACAAGTATGAATCAGATTTCATTTATAATACTGTATATATTTTACATAATTTTAAACGTTGAGCACCATGCTCAGACAGAGAGCGTCTCCTTCAGTCCTTGTGTATTATCCAGTTGTCGGTGGGATTGGAGGGGTTGGTTGGGGCTTTCACACTCTCTGATTTCACTATTGATATCTCAGAGATTCACTCCTGGCACCAAAATGTCTGAACGCTTTCAGAAAAGCCCCCTTCGCAGCAATTCTAACACCAACAGAGGCACCCACACTCCCAATCAATGCCTTTTGACCCTAATTGTTTAAAACGCTTCGCTGCATCACTTCCAGGTGCAAAGCTACAGTATTACTTCTGACATCGTCTGGATACAGATAGGTCCCCTACGTGCTGGTCCGTTCTTCATCAGCCAATCACGCCTCAGACTGGCCGTGGGTCCATGACCAAACGTTGGAGAATTATTAGAATTATACAATAAACGTCACACTTTCCCCTTCTTGTGTTCCATCATTCATAATGCATGACCCACTATGAAGGATTGCCACAGCCGAGGAGGACAGGCAGGGAGGCAGGTAGGAATGCACACTGGCCCGTTCAGGACGTAATCTGGTCATCTATATTTCAAGATTTTTCTTGCAAATATGCGGCCCTCTGTTCTGTATGATGAGTTATCCATCTAAAGGATTCTTTTTGTTTTTCTGCTACTTTTTTGATTTGAGTTTTAAGTGCCTTATCAATGTTTCTTGCGGACTGTCCTCCTGTCTTTGTGTGATGCCTTTGATGTCTCCCTGCACTTCCACTGCCTGAATCCTATGTATTTTTCATATTAACCCTGGAAATCCTCCGGAATTTAGATCATCGTTGTATTGTAGAGTTTAATGGAGTGTGGTAGAACAGTACTTTGCACGCAGGATTAGTTATGCAAAAGTATATTCATTCATGTAGTTTGCATGCAAATGAGCATTAGGGTCTCCCTAATAAGGCGTATCATAAAAGAATTGTCAGGAAATAAACAGAAAACAATATGGATATGAAGGTAATACATGTATTTTTGCTCTCGTTTGTTTGTGTGGGGGGTAGATGGTCTGACTCCATACAGCCCTCCAGGCTTTCTCATGTTGTTCCTCAGATCTACGGCTCTGCAAGGTGGCCTACTGAATGGATGGACTGCACAGAGCTTGGTGTCATTAATTAAAACCATGTGCTCAACAGAAGTGCCTCTCTGCCATGTAATAAAACAAGTTTATAGAGCACTCCTGCCCGCGCTCCTTTTCCTCTCTTTTCATCTGTATGACAAAGTGCACTCTCCCTGGTCAGAGTATAACTCTCCCCTCCAGACAGCTCCAGGATTATGGGTGTGAGGAGGAGGTGAGACTGGGGGGATGGAGGCAATGACTCTGCTCAGAGTCATCATGGCAGACATAAATTAAATAGATTTCTCTCACTGTCTCCTCTTGACAGTCTGCTGGTATGCGTGATCAGGCCAGGGAAATTGGCCTGACGAAGAGGGGATCGGATGACCCAGGCCTAGGATGAAGCCATCTGATCCCTGGGCCTTTGGTAAAGCCAAGGCGCCTCTCTTTCTCCTATTCAATAAGAGGAGACAGACAGCATGGAGGGCTAGAATTAACTGATCACCATATGACTAGAGAGCTCTTCGCTCACGCTGTCTGTCTGTATGTCTGTCTCTGCCTCTCTCTTACCCTTCCTCTTCTCTGTCCCATTTTCCAATCATTCTCCTTACGCAATATCCTTGTCCATTTTTCCAGCCGTACCTGTCTATCCTCTTAAAGTCCCTCTAAGGGATTAACATACACATTACACTGTGATTTTGTAATAATATACAATTTGCAGATCTCTGTATAGACAGAACCTGGGACTTCCCAAGGTCACAGACCTGAATACTCCTCCTTAATTCCTTTTGGTGGCCAGCCAGCGCTTTGGCACTGCCTCTATTTGCATCACAGAGCGGTCCAGGTGTTGCTTTTAGATTACAGTGTGTGCTGGGAAATAGCTGTAATCAGGTTAGCTGAATAAAGAGACATGGCTCTTCCCTCTTCATCCATTGTAGACGCAGATACACTTATACTTGAGTCAGTCTGACATCTACTGTCTCTCTCCTCTGATTGGACTGTCTGCGGCTATAGGCAGGCTGAAAGCAGACTGGCCACAGCAGAGAGGAGAATGGCTAACTGAACCCAGCTCAAAACTAGAACACATGCCACCCAGTCCCGAGCCTCCCCCTCTCGTCCCAACACAAGTCTCTCCTAACACATTTGGCACACAGAGTGGAGCATCTGTCATTGACTCCAAAGTTGGTTATGATTCCGTGTCCCTGTCACTGCTGTGGCTCTGTGGCTGTTTGGGTTATATTGTCACAATCATTTAGTGATGGATTGGAGCAAGGTGCAGCGTGGTAGGCGTACATTTTACTTTTATTTAAATGACACCGAAAAAACAACAAAATACAAAAACGAACGTAAATCTACATGCAGTGCAGAAAGCAACTACACACAAACAAGATCCCACAAACTAAAGGTGGAAAAAAGGCTGCCTAAGTATGATCCCCAATCAGAGACAACGATAGACAGCTGCCTCTGATTGGGAACCATACCAGGCCAACATAGAAAATACAACATAGATTGCCCACCCTAGTCACACCCTGACCTAACCAAATAGAGAATAAAAAGGCTTTCTACGGTCAGGGTGTGACATATTTGCTCTTTGACATAACCCACAGTTCATGTACTTACAGCTTACAATTAAGTGATAAAGCCAGTGTTTGAAGGATATATTGGCATGGGTGTTGTTCATCGAGGGCCGGAAAACCGTGCCAATATATCCTCAAAGCACCGGCTTCGAGGGTGTTATCACTTTTATACAACGGGTTACCAACATATTCAAATAATGGTTGACATATTTTCATGAAAAAAATGTATTTACTCATACTATTTCATCCTTCCACAATATATAGTCCCGACACAAATCTAGGTTTGCTACCCAAGCCAGCTTGTTGTTTGTTCTATCAGTTTGGTTGTCAGAGACGCAACCCAGTTGTTCAGTCTTTTTGTTCTGTATCTATGGACGCGACCCAGTCGTTCATTCTAACTGTTCCATTGCCATACTGGCTAGCAACATTCTTATCCCTTGCTTGCTAGTTAGACAACTGTGGCTAACTGACAGTCACGTCAAACAGTGCAGCCAGAATAACAACACAGTAGCTGCATTTGCATTTGTTTAAGTGGTACTCTAGTGACGTTTATACATCCATATTAATGAGCTAATGAAGCGAGATTTTGCCTGGCAAAGAAATTGTGCTGTCTCCTCAGGACACTGTTGTTCAGAGGAGCTAGCCAACAACACAGCTAACACAATTACTTCAAACGGAAGCTGGAAAGACTGTAAACTAGCTGTACTTCGTTTCATTTTAAATTTTTTACATTTAAATCGTCGTTCCGACTCTCGACACGTTCGTTACTATGGGACAACTAGAGATCGAATTTGAATTTTGAAACAAAGTTGCAAATGTTGGAGAGACAGACAGCAAGGTTTATGCAAATCTCCACTGTTGAAAAGAGAGATCAAGTTTATGAATTGCCTTGCTGGGCTGATGAGACAGTGGATTGCGCAGTGAGATGGAACAGAGTAAATAGGCATATCAACGTCATAGATTTAGCTGGTGGTAACTTGTAGAATAGACACCGTCTGGAATGTGGTTTTAACCAATCATTATCCACGATTAGACCCACCCGTTGTATAATGCTCTCTATTAGGAAAATCATAATGGCAAACTACCAGTAGTAATAGGTTGCCTGCTGAGTTGAACCCCATGACTTACAGTAATAATTGTTAGTGTGTGTTGGAGGAAAGGAAGGTCCAGGCAGCATTACATTTTATCACCCAGCATTCAATATTATCACCCAGATTCTATAGATGAAACAATGCAATTAATCTGAGCTGCTAAATCAAAATAAAATTAGCCCAGGGGTGAATTATTTGGAAGTGTGCCCTCAGTTCTATAGACTAGAAATTATTGATATTTGCCATAAGCTCACATTTGTCATTCAAAAATACATTGAGTTGGGATCATACATAATGAGAACTCTGCTATGAATTAGTTGTCATGCACGTATATGGGGGAGGTATCAGGCATCTGCTCCTGGCTACATGAATGTTGAGGTCGTGCAGGGGAGGGAAGAGCACTGTGCCATTACAATACACTTTAAACACCTTGAATGGGAGGAACTCAATGTAGCACTAAGTAGAGGAAGCTAATTAGCCATAAAGTAACTGTCAGTCATTGTGGGTAACCATGTCTAAGCAGAGACTTTACAGCTCATTTGCCATACAGAGAACAAATTGATCAACATCTGGCTACCAAAGACAGGTAGTCTGATATACAGTATATTGAACTTTTTTCTCCAGACATTACAGCACCAACAAAATAAAAAAAGAACACAATTATTCCTATTGTTTAAAAAAATAATCTTACCAGAGATGTTGGATTTGTTGCAGTTCTGCATTGTCCTCTTGGCTAATCCCTATACAGAGAGAGACAGTGGGGTGTGTGGAGCACAGTATCACGCTACTGAAGACACACATCTGCCACATTAACCCTCTGTGATTCTCCTCTGGACACTCTCTGCATGCCATCTAGCCTAAGCCCCACGGCTCCATTCTTCTCCCCTGGCCCCGCTGTGCTCAAAAGAGCATATTCCAAGGAGTTGATTTGCCTATGGAAATAAAGATGGTTAAAAGAGCATACTCCAAGGAGTTGATTTGCCTTTGGAAATAAAGATGGTTAAAAGAGTTGTTAAGATGCCCCTGTGTACAGTACATGCAGTAAACAATTTGTCATGCAGTGGAGATTCCATCTGTAACGACAGGGTTGTTGGAGTGATAATGAATTGGAAAATAATTGTATTGCAATGATGCACATAAAAATGTTTTTAATTTCATAAAACATGCCTTAATTAAAATGTCATGTTTAAAAAATGGAGTGCCTTTGTTCAGACAAGGAATGGCCCTGTAGATCATAGCACTGCAACAGCAATTGCAAAGGTTCTACTATAGCGTTTTTCCTGACTTGAGCTGCAGTTTTCCAAATTGTATTTTTCTGTATCAAGAAACAACAAAAAAACAAGACCTGCATCGATCAGGTATTTAAGATGAATCAAATAAATCAGCTTACTCACGACTACAACAAGGTTTGTGTACAGAAGAGTATGGTCAGCATTTCTAAAATAGCAGAACAATAAAGCTACAGTGACACTGTGAATTATGCCTCAGTTCATTTAGAAAATTGCTTTGATGGATTTACATTGGACCATTGCATTAGCAGGCTCCTCAGGGACTTCACTTCTCAACAGTCTGTGCATTTCTAGTGCACCGCTCAAACTGTGCCTCCTTTTAACTACCAGGCCTACACTCTCATATGTTTAGGAGCTCAGCAGACTGTAATGCATTCATTATCTGAGTGGAAACATCCCCTCAGGGTATAGAAAGCCTTCAGACCCGAGTGATGGACTCAGTGGACTAGTGACTAGTTACCAAGCAACTATCAACAGGCCTGTTAATACAGTAGTTCATATTTTCAAGCGTAACATAATGTAATATTTTAATGCATAATATGGCGTCAAAAATATCAGTTGTGTCATGGCTTTAAAGTACGCTGCTTAGATGAGTTTGAATGTTGTGGTCAATATGTTTTAAGGGAATGCTAGATGTGAGAATCATCATCAGCTTGTGTGACTTAGAAAGAGAATAATAGAACGCCTTCTTTGTTCTATTAAAGTAAAAGAAGCAGATGCTCTGAACTCTATTAGAGACCCTGTCAGTTCAAACTAAACAAACACTGATTTTAGCAAAGGTGGTCTCAAGCTCAAAAACTAGCAGGGAAAATGAGTGCGTTCAATAAGGTCACAACTGTGTCTTAAATTAAATATGAAATCTAATGAACTGTGGGACACAGGTTTATTCTCACAGGAGACTAATATGCCTGCTCATTGTCTGATCCTTACTGATCTGTTGTGCCAAATGCAACGTCCTGTTTTTCTGTAATAACAGGGCTTTTTGTACTTCTACTTTGATGTGTTTTCATTGCATTGCATTTCTCTTGTTCCTTTGGGTTTAATGTTTCTCTGCACTCAGATTCAGAATCACTGGGATAATCACCTTTCTGGCTGCCACGACCTAACCCCAACCATGACATTATAACTGTGTGGGTATGTGCTATTTACTGTAAAGAGTCATATCAAAGTATGATGCGTCCACTCTGACTTAGTCCCCCCTGTAGCATGCCCTAGCCGTCACTTAGAATTCCCTGCAGTAGTGTTCACTGGTAGTGCCAAGCGAGTACACCTCAGTCACAGGGAGGTCGTTTGGAGTTGAGGCTCTTGCCTCCTTGTCCCTGCTGAATAGACCACGTTGCTGTGTGGGTTGAATGAGAGTTTGGTACTCTGGCCTCATCTGTCCTCTGCACCACATTAAAATGAGTTTCAGCCCCCAGAGAGAAGCTATCTTAAACAGACAGGTAAAAAGCCATGCACCGTGTGCTGGAGGTCCTAAAGAGGACAATCCTGGAAAATAAATAAAATTAATAAATAAAAGTCCCATTTTGTGGGGCAGGTGGCAAACAAGTGTCATGGAAAGGAAAAATGAATACAATAGCTGCAGGGAGAAATGAGTTTGAATTATAAATGATCAAAAAAATATTTATCAGATTTCTTACCTGCATTTTATTAAAGATGGATCCAGGCTCTGGATTCAGGATCCCCCTCAAACTCCCCCTTCTGTCGGAGAGGAGAAGAATGCCAATTACACACCTGGAGAATTCTCTGCCACCAATCAGTAAACATCATTAAAATACAGATGAAATGCTATGTGACTCCCAAAGAATCTCAATGATGAAAGTGCCATTTTACAGAAATGCAGGTCGTATAATATAAAGTGGTATTAAATCTCACAAATGGGATTTGTTATTGCAGATCTTTATCATTGTTTTATCATATTCTTATTCTTGCCTTGTTGCCCACTTGAAGCGGTCCCCCCTTGGTCTTAGTCAATGAAAAATAGACAGTAAGGAGTGAGTATGTTGAGTGTCAACATGTACATAGAACATCACTGAGGAGGCTTTCATTCCAAAAATATCTGTCTACCTGTTGACCCTGGCTGCGACGCTACGATTGCTCATCCACCATACAAACGCAATCTTTCTTTTCCAATGCTTAATTTGAAGTTTGTGCGTCAGTGAGTGTGTGTGCGTGTGTGAGTGTTTGTGTTGTCGGGGCGTAAGGGACATATGCTGTTCCACATCAGAGGCGGGTAGAGGCAAGGCAAGGGAGGGCAGCATGACAGTACATTTGGCTTTTTCTGCTGCTGACCCCCAGACTATTCACGCTCTGCCCACTCATCACCGACCTCGAGGCTCTCGCTTCTCTAGAACAATAGGCTCTTTCATCAGGCTGCAGGCTGACTCCTCCATACACATGCTTTTGAAAACAGTTGTCCTATTTCATGTGAGAAATATCATTTTACCAATGGAGCCATTGCATGCATTGACTCATACAAATGGGTTTGGTTTTGGTGAATTCACAAACTGTTTGAATGAAATTGTTTGAAATGGTATATTCCACATCTAACTTACATTTTTTCTGCTTCATTATGCTTACCATATGTTTGTTATTTTTGAGACTGAACTTCAGATAGTCTGCAGGCACACTTCTCATAGTTGTTGTTTTTTAATTTGCATTCTAATTTCTGCACCATATATGTATCTACACATGCACTAAGGCTATATAGCCTGCCATTGACATTGATGAGATACATTCCTGAGCACAAAAACATTTATACCGCGCTCTAATTTGATCCACATACAAGACAGATAATGGTGGAGAAATCAATGTAGCCGTTCTTCAACATAAAACGTCTACAGTACGTATTCAAATAGCTACATTGTGCAGCCTTGAGTGCAGTCAGGTTTTATTTGGTTTCAGACACACCCAAGTATTTGGCAGATCTGAGATCTTCAAAAACATGAAGAATTGTGTCTGGGCAAACAAGACTCTAAAGAACATGTATTTTTTGTTTGTTATGACAGATGGAGACAGTGGTATGGCTGAATTAAGATGGTATTTTAAGGACAGTTATTTATATTGTCATGTCAACAAAAATGTATTTAATAGCATGGTCTGAGAATTGGGAGCTTAACAAAATGTCAGCCCTATGCAGCACGAATTCAGGGCTTGCATGAAATAAAATAGAAGAAACGGAGAGATTGAGAGAGGGAAGGAGGGGGGAACAAATTAACAGCATCATCAAAATGATGGAACCAAACTGGAATCCAATTGAAAGAGATTATCAGGACTGCACTAAAGAAGAGAAGAGCTGAGGTGAAGTGGAACAGTGTGTCTGATAAGATTCTGTGAGTACACATCAGAACCATTCTGCACGTTCCATGGAGAAGATTGAGATTGTATGCTCCAGTGTGGAAATCTTAGAGAATGTTATGTGGTTATTTACCACACAGGGATCGTTGATAAGAATTAGGGATTGAATTTCACGCCTATCATATTGTTTCTACTTTCTGTGTTGTCTCTTATCAGTGACCATCGGACTGGCTCACATCGCACTTCAGGTATTGGAAGAAAAATATTAGAATGGCTTTCCATACATTACATGGACTAGTTAGTCTGATGCTGTATATGGAGGAACTCACTGTGGAGCATACTCCTTGATTCAGAATTACACATTTCAATATGTTAACTCAAATACACTATATATAAAAATGTATGTGGACACCCCTTCAAATTAGTGGATTTGGCTATTTCAGCCACACCCGTTTCTGACAGATGTATAAAATCAAGCACACCGCCATGCAATCTCCATAGACAAACATTGGCAGTAGAATTGCCTTACTGAAGAGCTCAGTGACTTTTAAAGTGGCACCGTCATAGGATGCCACCTTTCCAACCAGTCAGTTAATCAAATGTCTACCCTGCTAGAGCTGCCCCGGTCAACTGTAAGTGTTGTTGTTGTGAAGTAGAAACATCTATGCGCAACAACGCCTCAGTGGTTAACCACACAAGCTCACAGAACAGGACTGCCGAGTGTCCTCGGTTGCAACGCTCACCACCAAGTTCCAAACTGCCTCTGGAAGCAATGTTAGCACAACAACTGTTCATCGGGAGCTTCATTAAATGGGTTTTCAAGGAGTGGTATAAAGCTTGCAGTCATTGTACTCTGGAACAGTGGAAATGTGTTATTTGGAGTGACGAATCACGCATCACCATTTGGCAGATCGACGGACAAATCTGGGTTTGGTAGATGCCAGGAAAACGCGACCTGCCCCAATGCATAGTTCCAGCTGTAAAGTTTGGTGGACAAAGAATAATGGTCTGGAGCTGTTTTTCATGGTTCGGGCTAAGCCCCTTAGTTTCAGTGAAGGGAAATCTTAACTCTACAGCATCCACAACACTCTAGACTATTTTGTGTTTCCAACTTTGTGGCAACAGTTTGGAGAAGGCCCTTTCCTGTTTCAGCATGACAATGCCACTGTGCACAAAGCAAGGTCTGTACACAATTGATTTGTTGAGATCGGTGTCAAAGAACTTGACTGGTCTGCACAGAGCCCTGACCTCAATCCCTTCGAACACCTTTGGGATGAATTGAGATGGCGACTGCGAGCCAGGCCTAATCGCCCAACATCAGTGCCCGACCTCACTAATGTTCTTGTGGCTGAATGGAAGCAAGTCCCCGCAGCAATGTTCCAACATCTAATGGAAAGCCTTCCCAGAAGAGTGGAGGCTGTTATAGCAGCAACTCCATATTAATGCCCATGATTTTGGAATGAGATGTTCGACGAGCAGGTGTCCACATACTTTGGTCATGTAGTGTATATTTTAATATGTGGAACATATCATGTTGTAATCAAAATCTATCATAAATATTGGTGTTACTTGATTCTCATTGTCTGGTGACATGTCGGCCATGGGACTACTCTTGGTATCAGTGTCGTCCAGCTGTACCCTTAAGTGGCCTATTCCTGAAATTGTTATTAATGGCTCTACTACTACTCCCCAAGCCAGGTCATATTTCATGTTTTTATTGGAAAGAGTGCACATTTGAGTTCATAATCGTCTCTGTATTGCGCCAGGGGCCCGTTACTCTCTAACTCCTGGGATTTATGTTGAACTAATCTCCAGGGAGAATGCTCTTAAAGCGTGTTCATGTACAGTAATGCATGACCAGGATACCAGAGTACATTATAAAACACTGTACAGTAATGCATGACCAGGATACCAGAGTACATTATAAAACACTGTACAGTAATGCATGACCAGGAAGCCAGAGTACATTATAAAACACTGTACAGTAATGCATGACCAGGATGCCAGAGTACATTATAAAACACTGTACAGTAATGCATGACCAGGATGCCAGAGTACATTATAAAACACTGTACAGTAAAGCATGACCAGGATGCCAGAGTACATTATAAAACACTGTACAGTAATGCATGACCAGGATGCCAGAGTACATTATAAAACACTGTACAGTAATGCATGACCAGTATACCAGAGTACCTTATAAAACACTGTACAGTAAAGCATGACCAGGATGCCAGAGTACATTATAAAACACTGTACAGTAATGCATGACCAGTATACCAGAGTACCTTATAAAACACTGCACTCTTAGAAATGTGCTAAGTAGAACAATACAGGGTTCTTCGGTTTGCCCCCATAGGGGAACCCTTTTTGGTGCTGGGTAGAACACTTTGTAGGGCCACATAGGCCTGCAAATCACATTATGCTGGCTTGCAAAGTGATGTGTAATTCCTATTGGAATGCAGCCAGAGTTATCCAACAAGTGGAATTGTTAATCACCAGCAACCTGCATTCAGAATGACTGCCAGGGTAGGGAAGATTAAATACTGAGACTATTTCAATCATCTAAACTGGATTAATCGTCTCAGAAACAGGTGCAATAAATCCAATTACTAACAGATTGGATTAGTTTAGAAAACTGTATGTTATTTATCTTTGTGTAGCATAAAATTAATAAATCAATCAATGTACATGCAAAACCACAGATATTACAGTAAAACAAACTATTCTGAAAATCTCCTTGCAATAGAGCATGCTGGGAAATATGATGTAGAACCCTTCTTGCCTTCAAAAGAATCACCAAAGAGCCATTTCTCCCAAAAATATTTCTTAGGATGTTAAAGGTTCTATGTAGAACCCTTTGACTTACAAAGAACCCTTTTGGAACCCTTTTTTCTAAGAGTTTGCAGGGACTGCTCTACTATGAACCAGCTGATGAGGGGTGAGGGGGATTGAGGAGGTTTGAGGAAGGTTGAGGAGGTGTGGGTGGGGGTAAAGAGAGAGCATCTCTATTCTTAATGCTCCTCTGCCCTGGGGGAAACCTAGAGGGGCACCGGAGGGGCATCTCTTGTCTATTATCCCCCTACCTCAACATTTCTTTAACATTTAAAATGCACTCCCAGAGCTTGGTGAAATTAGAGTTTAGTTTGAATTCCTCCATTTTGGTAACCCTGCTCTGTTATGGATGTTGTTTTTTTTATATATATATATATATAAGTAGGCCACAATCTCTCTTGGTTGCGTTGTTCCTGCTTATGTGGGCCAACTCTTATGTTACGAAGGCCCCGGATTTTAGATTCTGATTAGGCTTTGGTTATGCACCTTTTAGACCTGACAAGGCTGTTTCTCTACTTATGCTGCTCTGTAGGTTAAATGTTTTCTACCTCCTCATTTCTCAAGCCTAATCTGGATAATACTTCCATTTAGGTGGTCCAATTCCGGTTTCATTTTCTGATGGTCCGTCTATGTTTTGGTTGTGGTTTCTTGTTTTCCTGTATGTCATTTGCCCATCAGGGAGAGGTGGGCCCCAGCTGTGATGAAAGGGAAGTGATTCATAATTCATGGTGTTGTAAATGTAGGCACCCAGGCTAATGGGCTATGTGGCGTTATGTAATGAAATACAGCAGAATTATATTTAAGAATATTTTAGCACCCTTTAATAGGAGCCAAGGCTATCTAATAAATTCCAAATGTACTGATAAGCATAGCATGTTAATGTCATAATATCCTTATGCAAGAAACCCCTGTCTGTAAACAACCATGTTCAGTGACTAACTGCTAGAAACCAGAACATAAATAATTGGACACTCTAGATTGATTAACTGGTTTAATTTTACCACATAATTGAATCTGTTATTGGTGAAACGTTATTTGTACCAGGGGCATACACTCTGAGGGTATCATTATGTCTATCATTATTTTAATTGTGTGTTTATCTATAAAATGACCCATGAGATGATGCAACTATCTAAGTTTTGCATGCTTTATATGATCATAGATGAATCTATAAATTAGTGCCTGAGAGAGGAACAGACAGACAGACAGAGAAAGAGAGCGAGAGAGAGAGAGAGAGAGAGAGACAGAGAGAGAGAGTTGAGAGAGAGACAGAAAGAGAGAGTAGAGAGCGAGAGAGAGAGACAGACAGACAGAGAGGAGATAGAGAGAGAACACGGGCAGGAACGGTACCCTGGGGAAGATATACATGTATTCCTTTGTTCTTCTGCCACACTGAAAAAGGCTGCATCAATGAAGTCGACTGTTTCCAGATATAAACAAAGAAGGAAGAGTGAGGGTTTCTGGAAGGGTCTCACCCCTCTCCTCCACTCGACCATCTTTTCCAGGGAACACAAAGAGCATTATGTATGAGGCCCAGAAAGTCTCTGAGCATACTCTGCTCCTCCACACAATGTCACCCAGGCACCCTGCACAGGAATACACAACGCCTCACAATAACACACATGGATACATACGAATCAATAAGGGGTTATGAGGTGATCGTTCCTTCATACTTTTTGTATTGTGGTGTGATTAACAACCACTTACCTCAGAGATATGACATAGTCCTTTCTCTCAATAGAAGATTAAAAACTATGATGGGAGTCACAAAGGAAGTCAAACTTATTGTGCCGTTTTCTTTTGAAGTGTCAAAGGGAAGTGACCCTTGAATATTTCATTCAGATTTCTTTGGATTTCCTCATGTAGCCTGTGTGAAACTTTCTCCCCATGAAATTCAATGAAGGGATGTAAAGATAAGAACGGGTCAAGTTACAAAAATCAACCATGGCCCGTATTCACAAAGCATCTCAGAGCAGGAGTGCTGATCTAGGATCTGTCCATACAGTCTTATTCATGATGATCCTAGGTCAGCACTCCTACTCTGAAGCGCTTTGTGGATACGGGCCCAGGTGTGTTTTTCAGATAAAGTTAGAATCATGCAAAACGATAGGGGTGCTATTGAACCACAGCCTGCTGAGAGGTAACTGATGGCGTGCCCAAATAAGCTATTGAAAATAAAAAAACAAGAGGCACATTATGTGTTTTCATATTTCCTCATATTACGGTAACAGAACATTCAACCCTGAATCCGAGATAAGACGAGGTACATTTCAGCTTTGTACTTTGTTTGTCTATCTGTTTAATATTATCTCAAATCAAATAAAACAAAATGTTATTGGTCACATACACACGTATACACATATATACAGATGTTATTGCGAAATGCTTTTGTCTTCCTAGCTCCAACAGTGCAGTAGTATCTAACAATTCACAACAATACACACAAATCTAAAAGTAAAATAATGGAATGAAGAAATATATAAATATTAGGACGAGCAATGTCAGAGTGGCATTGACTAAAATAAAGTAGAATACAGTATTATTTTATTTTTTATTTAACCTTTATTTAACTAGGAAAGTCAGTTAAGAACATATTCTTCTTTACAATGATGGCCTACCGGTGAACAGTGGGCTAACTGCCATGTTCAGTAGAACAACATATTTTTTACCTTGACAGTACATACAGTACATTTGACATGAGTAAAGCAGAATGTAATCTTTATTAAAGTGACTAGGTTTCCATTATTAAAGTGACCAGTGATTCCATGTCTATGTACATAGGGCAGCAGC
The DNA here is from genome assembly GCF_057628025.1 of Oncorhynchus mykiss. Classification (NCBI taxonomy): domain Eukaryota; kingdom Metazoa; phylum Chordata; class Actinopteri; order Salmoniformes; family Salmonidae; genus Oncorhynchus; species Oncorhynchus mykiss. The sequence goes on along the minus strand of NC_143038.1, from coordinate 55,313,779 downwards.
CTCTAAGGTGCAGGTAATTGGGTGGTAGCTGGCAAGTGATGGCCTTGAGATAGAAGCAGTTTTTCAGACTCTTGGTCCCTGCTTTGATGCACCTGTACTGACATCGCCTTCTGGATGATAGCGGGGTGAACGGGCCGTGGCTCAGGTGGTTGATGTCCTTGATGATCTTTTTGGCCTTCCTGTGACATCGGGTGGTGTGGGTGTCCTGGAGGGCAGGCAGTGTGCCCCCGGTGATGCGTTGGGCAGACCGCACCACCCTCTGGAGAGCCCTGCGGTTGCAGGCGTTGCAGTTGCCGTACCAGGCGGTGATACAGCCCGACAGGATGCTCACAATTGTGCATCTGTAAAAGTTTGTGATGGTCTAAGCCAAATTTGTGAGGGTCCAAGCCAAATTTCTTCAGCCTCCTGAGGTTGAAGAGGTACTGTTGCGCCTTCTTCACCACACTGTTTGTGTGGGTGGACCATTTCAGATCATCAGTGATGTGTACACTGAGGAACTTGAAGCTTTTCACACTCTCCACTGCAGTCCAGTCGATGTGGATAGGGGTGTGCTTCCTCTGCTGTCTCCGAAGTCCATGATCAGCTCCTTCATTTTGTTGACGTTGAGGAAGAGGTTATTTTCCTGGCACCACTCCACCAGGGCCCTCACCTCCTCCCTTCAATCTGTCACGTCATTGTTGGTAATCAGGCCTATTACTGTTGTCGTCTGCAAACTTGATAATTCATTTGGAGGTGTGCATGGCCAGGCAGTCATGGGTGATCAGGGAGTCCAGGAGGCGGATGAGATTGTGTTTAGCTTGTCCGGGAGCAAGACGTAGGTGTCCGCAATCTGTCTGGATTTCCCTTTGTAATCCGTGATTGTCTGTAGACCCTGCCACATACGTCTCTTGTCTGAGCCATTGAATTGCCGCTTGCCATGCGGTAGCAGCGAGAACAGTCTATGACTAGGGTGACTGGAGTCTTTGACAATTTTTAGGGCCTTCCTCTGACACTGCCTGGTATAGAGGTCCTGGATGGCAGGAAGCTTGACCCCAGTAATGTACTGGGCCGCACACACTACCCTCTGTAGTGCCTTGCGGTCGAAAGCCGAACAGTTGCCATTCCAGGCAGTGATGCAACCAGTCAGGATGCTCTCGATGGTGCAGTTGTTGAACCTTTTGAGGATCTGAGGACACATGCCAAATCTTTTCAGTCTCCTGAGGGGGAATAGGTTTTGTCGTGCCCTCTTCAAGACTGTCTTGGTGTGCTTGGACGATGTTAGTTTGTTGGTGATGTGAACATCAAGAAACTTGAAGCTCTCAACCTGCTCTACTACAGCCCCGTCGGTGAGAATGGGGGCATGCTCGGTCCTCCTTTTCCTGTAGTCCACAATCATCTCCTTTGTCTTAATCATGTGGGGGAGAGGTTGTTGTCCTGGCACCACACGGCCAGGTCTCTGACCTCCTCCCTATAGGCTGAATCGTCGTTGTCGGTGATCAGTCTTACCACTATTGTGTCATCAGCAAACTTAATGATGGTGTTGGAGTCGTGTCTTGCCGCGCAGTCATGAGTGAACAAGGAGTACAGGAGGGAACTGACCACGCACCTCTGAGGGTGTGTTGAGGATCAGCGTGGCGGATGTGTTGTGTTGGCAGATGTGTTGTTACCTACCCATTTGCGGGCGGCTCGTCAAGAAGTCCAGGATCCAGTTGCAGAGGGAGGTGTTTAGTCCCAGGGTCCTTAGCTTATGATATGATGTGAATGGATTGTTTTAATTCTCCTGTCTCACTGCACCAAAATTGCTCAATGAGTCACTAGTGCACGACAATCATTTTACAATAAAGTTGCCAATATTGCTTGTGTCTGTGGACTGCAAAGGAGACTGTAAGCCTGATCCACCCTGCTCTAAACTAGCTTCTCCTATAAAAGAGGGCTTACATTTTTCCACAGGTACTCAATGAACATCCTACAGTGTATAGCTTTGTAATGCACACACTCAATACAGATATCCAAGATCATAAATCCTAGTAATAGAGATGACAGCAGTATGATATGCGAGGTTTCAGAGGGGGGAAAACAGGCTTCACTTAGAATTCAGCCGGGCCATGCAGAGGAGTACCGGGAGTTCAGACAAATATTGGTTTTGTGTCAAAAAGCCACTTAAAAGTTAGATGTGTTAATCTTGTTGCTAATGGCCCTGTGAACATCTCCTTAATATTCTCCCCCCAGTCTCCTCAAACAGAGGTTGTCCCCACAAGGTTAATTAGTAGTGGATCCCCTGACATTCTCAAAGCGATGAGGGCTTCAATGGAGGAGGTACATACCTCCACACAACACTGGCAAACAAGGTTAATGGGCCTCCAAAATCTCTCTCTCACCCGCATTCATCTACATACAGTGTGTTACTTTTTACTCGTGTTGGTAATTAACAAGATTGAGGTGTGTCTGGGGCAATTATGCCCGTTGATAAGATATAAACTGAATTTTAGCCAAGACACAGTAACAATATGACAAGCCTGTAAATCATAAGTGTTTTTTTTCTCTTGTTCCCACTACATTAGTGAATAACTAATTGACTTGCTTGTGTAATTACATGACCAATATGACATAGAGCACTATTGGGTTACATATGAAAATGAATCAGCATTGCTGTGGTCACACATAATAAATGTTTTTAAAAAAGATGTCTCAGAAAGATTTATCTATTCATGTCTAATTCAGGCCATGTTTTTGATGTCACTGATTGTGAAGTAGCTGTTGTATTTGCCAAACATACCCCCGAGAGAGACAGCAGCAGAGTACATAAGCAGCTATTCTGAGAAAAAAATACAGAGACATCCCTCACAAAGGTACAGTTGAAGTCTGAAGTTTACATACACCAAGTTGAATGTGCCTTTAAACAGCTTGGAAAATTTCTGAAAATTATGCCATGGCTTTAGAAGCTTCTGATAAGCTAATTAACATCATTTGAGTCAATTGGAGTTTTATCTGTGGATGTATTTCAAGGCCTACCTTCAAACTCAGTGCCTCTTTGCTTGACATGGGAAAAGCAAAAGAAATCAGCCAAAACCTCAGAAAAAAAACCTGTAGACCTCCACATGTCTGGTTCATCCTTGGGAGCAATGTCCAAATGCCTGAAGGTACCACGTCCATCTGTACAAACAATAGTACGCAAGTATAAACACCATGGGACCACGTAGCCGTCATACCGCTCAGGAAGGAGATGCGTTCTGTCTCCTAGAGATGAACGTACTTTGGTGCAAAAATCAATCCCAGAACAACAGCAAAGAACCTTGTGAAGATGCTGGAGGAAACAGGTACAAAAGTATCTATATCCACAGTAAAACGAGTCCTATATCGACATAACCTGAAAGGTCACTCAGCAAGGAAGAAGCCACTGCTCCAAAACCGCCATTAAAAAAAACAGACTACAGTTTGCAACTGCACATGTGGACAAAGATGGTACTTTTTGGAGAAATGTCCTCTGGTCTGATGAACCAAAAATAGAACTGTTTGGCCATAATGACCATTGTTATGTTTGGAGGAAAAAGGGGAGGCTTGCATGCAAGCTGAAGAGCACCATCCCAACCCTGAAGCACGGGGGTGGCAGCATCATGTTGTGGGGGTGCTTTGATGCAGGAGGGACTGGTGCACTTCACAAAATAGATGGCATCATGAGGATGGACAATTATGAGGATATATTGAAGCAACATCTCAAGACATCAGTCAGGAAGTTAAAGCTTGGTCGCAAATGGATCTTCCAAATGGACAATGACCCCAATCATACTTCCAAAGTTGTGGCAAAATGGCTTAAGGACAACAAAGGCAAGGTATTGGAGTGGCCATCACAAAGCCCTGACCTCAATCCCATAGAAAATTTGTGGGCAGAACCGAATAGGCGTGTGGGAGCAAGGAGGCTTACAAACCTGACTCAGTTACACCAGCTTTGTCAGGAGGAATGGGCCGGAATTCACCCAACTTATTGTGGGAAGCTCGTGGAAGGCTTCCCGAAACGTTTGACACAAGTTAAGCAATTTAAAGGCAATGCTACCAAATTCAAATTTAGTATATGTAAACTTCTGACCCACTAGGAATGTGATGAAATAAATAAAAGCTGAAATAAATCATTCTCTCTACTATTATTCTGTCATTTCACATTCTTAAAATAAATTGGTGATCCAAGCTGACCAAAGACAGGGAATTTGTACAAGGATTAAATGTCAGGAATTGTAAAAAAAAAACTGAGCTCATATGTATTTGACTAAGGTGTATGTAAACTTCCAACTTCAACTGTATCTGTGTCACAAATGACTTTGCATCAAGAGTCACACTTCAAAACTGACACTGAATAAAGGGTGTTTTCCCTGTTTCCCCAGAGTATACAGGATCACAGCACTAAGTATCATGTGACCCCATGTGTCCTCACTCCTCCCCTCGCTCTACTGTGATCTCTGTAGGCACAGCATGATTTATCACACCAATATCCCCCTCACCACTGCCCTGATTGCTTTGATAACTTTATTGACATTTCTTCAGATCCCACGGAACGCACATGTCCCATGCATTTTTCAAGAGTGTCCCGGGACTACATGGACTTAAATGATAATCAACCTCAAGCATGTGCCTGGAGTTTTATGTGCCTCTATCATGTTGACTATTTATGTATTCAGCACAGTGGCCCAACTCCAATATCTCTCTCTTCTCTCCTCCCTCCCAGCTCCTCATTCTCAGTGCTATTCCCCCAGAGAGAGGGGGATAAGAGAAATCCAGCTTCTTCTCTGAGGTCACAGGCAGAACTGGAGCTGATGTGGCAGAGGTTTGTAAGGGAATGAAAAGGAGAAGAGGAGCAGCTAAGAGTTTTAAGTATGACCCAGTCCTCCTTTGGAGATGAAGGTGGCACAGCATGCAGTGAGGAGCTTGAGAAGAATTTGGCTTTCTGACTCTCTCACATGCACATCTAAGCCCTTTCCAGTCTCTGCTGATCTGGCCGGGCAGTCGGTGTATACAGCAGGTGCTGTGTTTGGTATTGGTTATGAGATTCCAGCTCCCCAGACAGTGCAGTGAGGTATGCCATGTGTGATATTCAAGACTGAAATAAAACAGGGGCCGCTTTTAAGGCAGAAAATCAGATGTTTGTTTGAGTAAGTAAAGCAAGCCACATTAACAGGTTGAACACTCCTATGTGTTAGATACCTCTATTTCAAAACATGTTGTCAGCCTAAGGCTTGTGTAATGTTGCAAATTATATAGATTCTAAAAATACCTACACATTTTTAAACACATTCTCTTACCAGCAAACTTTTAGCTGTGATAATTATTTAATCAAGATAAATCTTCAACAATTCCCCATACTGACCTTTCATGTTATTCCTCTAATAAAATGAATGTCTCCAGCTGAGTGGATAGTTATCTCTGATTTCAGGCTCTGGGAAGGATGTGCAGGTTGTGTAGGGTTTTTGTACTGACTCAAACCTCTTTAGCGCAATTGATAGAGCATGGCTCCTGCAACGCCAGGATGGTGGATTCAATTTCCGTGGCCACCTATGTATGAAAAAAGTATGCAGACATGACTGTAGGTCGCTGTGGATAAAAGTGTCTGCTAAATGTTATATATTGTACATGTTCACTCCAAATACAACATGTAGGCACATAATTGCTTTTTACACCACACCATACAGTACCAGTCAAAAGTTTGGGAACACTACTCATTCAAGGGTTTTTCTATATTTGTACAACTTTCTACATTGTAGAATGATAGCGAAGGGGGTGCTTTGCTGATTTATTTAGAATTCAAGGCACACTTAATTAGCATGGATACCACAGCATTCTGCAGCAATACACCATCCCATCTGGTTTGAGTTTAGTGGGACTATAACTTGTTTTTCAATCGGTCAATGACCCAACACACCTCCAGGCTGTGTAAGGGCTATTTGACCAAGAAGGGGAGTGATGTATCAGATGACCTTGCCTCAACAATCACCCGACCTCAACCCAATTGAGATGGTTAGGGATGAGATGGACCGCAGAGTGAAGGAAAAGCAGCCAAAAAGTGCTCCGCATATGTGGGAACAACTTCAAGACTGCATTCCAGGTGAAGCTGGTTGAGAGAATGCCAAGAGTGTGCAAAGTTTCATCAAGGCAAAGGGTGACTACTTTGAAGAATCTCAAATATAAAATATATTTTGATCTGTTTAACACTTTCTTGGTTACTACATGATTCCATACGTGTTACTTAATAGTTTTGATGTCTTCACTATTATTCTACAATGTAGAAAATAGTAAAAATAAAGAAAATCCCTTGAATGTGTTTGTCATGCCCTGATCTGTTTCACCTGTCTTTGTGCTTGTCTCCACCCCCTCCAGTTGTCACCCATCTTCCCCATTATCCCCTGGGTACTTATACCTGTGTTCTCTGTTTGTCTGTTGCCAGTTCGTCTTGTTTGTCAAGTCAACCAGCGTTTTGTCTCAGCTCCCTCTTTTCCTCAGTCTCTCTTTTCTCACCCTTCTGGTTTTGACCTTTGCCTGTCCTGACTCTGAGCCTGCCTGCCTGACCACTCTGCCTTCCCCTGAGCCTGCCTGCCATCCTGTACCTTTGCCCCACCACTCTGGATTATCGTCCCATGCTTGCCTTGACCTGTCGATTGCCTGCCCCTGTTGCTGTAATCAACATTGTTACTTCAACACAGTCTGCATTTGGGTCTTACCTGAAACGTGATCATGTCCAAACTTTGACTGGTACTGTTGATCAAAAGCAAACAAACAGAAAGTCATTTGTACACCCAGGAAAATAAAATGGTAAATCTAGACAGTTTTAATATGACTGTATTTATGACTATTGCCATATTATTGGGGTTACATATATACTAGTGTGGAGAGCTGGGGAGGAGGACTTAGACTCATACATAAACATTGATTTGACACTGGGGGCACTAGAGTGGGACAAAAAAGATGATTAATTATTTTTGCATTTTATCATATGAAAAGATGTGCTGAGCACAGAATGACCATGCATTCTGATCTCCATCATGGGTCATAATGGTATCTTTCTCCCATTTTAATTTCCTCTTCATGCAGCAGGTTTACGTTCTCTGTGACTAAGCTCCTAGATTCCCTGCCCGTTGACTCAGCAGTTAAGTGCATTAATTCCCCATCTCTCTGACTCATTTGGTATTCTGGCGGATAGAAAACAAGGACTTCCTGTGGCTGCCTAATGCTACATAAAGCTGTGAGCAAACATACAATAAAACTGAGTGTGAAAGCGGAGCTTTGACAGGGATAACAGCACAGCAGCCATTTTGAAACTCTGTCCCTGAGTGTATCATATACTGCATTCAAAGAGGCACCATTGCACATTCAAATCATTGAGAGTGTGCCTCACAATGTCTTTCTTTTTCAGACAGTGCAGCCATAGGAGTGGGGAGTTAATGAACTGAAATGAGCTTATTTGCATGGAGCCAGAGGAGAGTTGCTGGGGCCTTTAGTGTGAGCAGGGTGAATCTAAAAAGAAGACGCAAAGACTTAAGATCCTCTCTCTCAGGATGGAAAAGCTTTTTCAGGGATACCCATAGGGCCCAAGGCTGTTCAGGCTGAGAATCAGCCTGTGAGGAGAGGGATGGAAGGAGGATTATTCAGTTGGCCCTCTCTCTTTTCTAGTCAGTGATACGCCACACCAAGCAGCCCATTTAATGAGACGGCACCGCCTAGCTGTCAATGTCTCATTGACTTATGAAGAGGGCCCCGGGACGTTCATCATTAGCACAGCACAGAACTCAGGGTTCAAACTCGCTGGCGAAAAATGGGGTTAACAGACTGATCAGAGTGAGGAGAAAAAGAAAGAGAGAGACATAGAGACAGACAGACAGAGACCGAGAGAGGGACAGACAGAAACAGAGACAGGAAGACAGAGAGAGGTAATGGAGACCAGATTCCACTGGGCAGGCCCTGAGATCTCAGTCCCATGCAGTGAGCCCTGTGGGTTGGTAGTGAAGCCCTGCTGTTACATAAGTGTGAGGGAAGGGTGAGCAGACCACACAGCCTTCTGGGATCTGTGGCTCTCCTCTTCGTGCCTATGGCCTGCTGAGTGGAAATTGGCTTTGTATTATGGAGGAAAACCACAAAACACTTGCGGTGCCTCCCTGGACTCTCTTATGGGAATAGTGGTGGGAGCGAGGAAGATCAGATGTGCGACATCATTATCTCCCTCTTAGAGTAGCGCTGAACGTGGTTGTAGAAGAGACCAGAGATGTTAATGAGGTTGGACATAAACAGGAGCTGCATAGTAGTTTCAGTGCTGTTTCTAATTACTATAAAGCTAGAGACAATGTCTTCTTCGCTGACTAATTAAAGATGTATGTCTGGAACTCACATCATTATCTACATTGTGAATGAAATCACTGCATTTGATTTGAGAGATTGTGTCCTATTGTTCTAAGCCCACAAGTTCCTTTACTTCCCCTGTCCATCTATTCTATCCTTCTTTCCTTTCAAATTAAATCACTTTTTTTTTTTGTCACATGCACCGAATACAACAGGTGTAGGTAGACCTTACAGTAAAATGCTTACTTACAAGACCTTAACCAACAATGGAGTTTTAAGAAAATACCTAAAAAAATGTAAGAGATAAGAATAACAAATAAGAGCAGCAGTAAATAACAATAGCGGGGCTATATTCAGCGGGTACCGGTACTGAGTCAATGTGTCAATGTGTCCTTTCGTCCATTCTTCCTTTGATGCCAAGAAAAATAATCTGCACATCATCTCAATGCAAATATCACACCATACCAGTACCATCTCATCTCTCAAAGGTAAGTATAACATTCATAACCATCAGAGAGTGTATAATGTGTTTTATGTTGGAATAAAAACACTATGGAATGACATTGAGGAAGTTATCACATTGACATGTTACATTGTCCATGTCTGAATGTTCTCTTTTTACACCCCAGGAACAATGAGGGACCTGCCATGGGGTGTTGAGATGAAGGCAAGAAGCCTGTGTGGCATGCAGCCACAAATTGGAATGTGTGTTATGGAAAGAGTGACACTCTGCTACGAATTATGATAACCAATAACAGATCTGGCACCTATACTAATTCCAAAGTATAAACAGATTGTAAATCAGGAATACAACAAGCCACGTTTCTTTCCCGCCAGGGACAAAATACACATTTGCTTGTTCTGTGAGAGAGAGAGCATCATCTTAAATTTAAAAATGTGTAATTGCATGAGTCAGACACGTTGGTATTCTGAAAGGCATGTCCATCTGGATGAAAAGGAAAACCATAAATCCTGTTGATCACTCTGGTTGATTTGATCTGTTGTTAAAATTTGATAGCCTACTGAGTTGGAGATTCTAATTTCATGACAACAATGCATTGATACTATGGCACAGGGATTTTCATACATTAGGCACAATTTGTTGACAGAATCAAATATTGTGCAGAGCCAGCATCTTTACTTCATTTTTGCTCTTGCCTTGGTTATAAATTTGTGGAAGGCCAGACCTCCCAGAGAATATTTTACTTTACGGAATATGGATCACTGACTATTGAAAGCTCTACCCAAACAAGAGAGGTTGGTTGGCAAAGCAAAGAATAGAATAAACAGGAAGAAAATTCACCTCATTTGCCATTATAACATTTCCCACATTTGTACATGTCAAAAGTGGAATTCATTTTCACAGCCGAACAGCTTTGTTTATTTGACCGAAACAGGGCTGGAGAAAACACACTCATCTTTTTTTCGAGAGGTGCTTCATCACCTTCTCCTCCCTCTGTCTCGCCCTCCCTCGTCTGCTGCTGACACTGATCATTTCTAAGCGTGTGTCTCTCTCACTCTCTGTCATAATCACTGCTCTTTATGATCACTTTGCCCTCTCTGCCCTTTAAAGATGTCAGGGTAATGAGTGCTCTGGAGGACTGGGTGAGTGGGTTATTTAGCTATTCAGTTGAGCTCACACAATCCTTGTCTACTGAGGAGAGTGGCAGCCTGGTGCAGCACTGAATACACAAGGTCATTAAAGTGAAATGAGCTGGAGGCTCAAAACAGATGAGATACCAATCTGGGCACAGGGGTAGAAGTAACATAGTAAAGGTAAATCTGTCTCCTTCCATTTGGCATGGTATGTTACATTTAATATGGTATGCATTAATTTATGGATCCATTTAATCTGATATGTTATAAATTACAATTCGTACGATATGTTACAAATTCCAAGTTCTTGTGGCTAACGTTAGCTAGGTGGCTAACATTATCTAGGCTAGGGGTTGGGGTTAGAGGTTAAGGTTAGGGTTAAGATTAGGGTTATGGCTAAGGATAGGGTTAAGGTTAGGGTTAGGGGAAGAGTTCGCTAACATGCTAAGAAGTTGCAAAGTAGCTAGAAAGTAGTAAATAGTTGCTATGTTGCTAATTTGATAAAATGCTCAAGTTGTTTGTGATGTGATTCGAACATGCAACCTTTGGGTTGTTAGACATTTGCATTATATGCCTGACCAACCTCCTTCCTTTTGTTATTGCTTCAGTAACCTTCTGTTTTATTTAACCATACCAAAAGTAACATATCATACTAATTTGAGTGTGACGGATTTACATTTACTATGTCAATGAGTCAATGAGACCAGGCTGAAGATACACCTTTGACAATGTGCATGTTCTCCATTAACTTCACTCATCTTTCTGCCCCTGTAATTTACGTTCCAGTAATATGTGTAAAAGAAGGTTTCAGTGAGAGAGGACTGTTTGCACATACATTATTTGACTGATATGGCATGGCACCTGCAGATGATAGATCTCTTTTAACAAATTAAAAGTTCTGTCTGGATTGTACTCTGAAGGTGACTAGTTTCAGGAAGCTAGGCATATGTCGCACGTCACTACTTCACAGGAGAGGCATTTGAACATATTTTTTATTTATTTATTATAATGCGTTTTTTGGTGGAAATGCCTTCTGGAACTTGTGAACTTTCATGTTTCTTAATAACAAACTTGTATGCCATTTGTAAATATGAATAAAAGTGTTAAATTACGAGCCTAGTTGGTTTAGCCAAGGAAAAAGTGAGGGACCTTCCCGCAATCCATGATTGGCTGAGATAATGGATGGGCTGGACATGCCAAGAGGTGAGTTCGGATTGGTCTGCCATGTATTACGCTTCTATAACATGAGCTGCTCAGTAGGTGTGAATAATCCTTTCTACCGTGGATTTTATGAAAGATACAGTTGCCATCGAGAACCGTAAAAGTGTTGCTACTGCTCTCAACAACATTGCTGCCCTGAATTTAGCAGGCCCAAGGTTAGTGGGAAACAAAGGTTAGTTTGGAAAAAGTTCTGATGGACTACTTCTGGAGGACGATCGTGACTCTGAAAATGAATCAGACAGTGAGGAAATATCTGACTTAGGTAATAACAGTTTCATTGAACCATACATTGTCGAGTCTTCTGATGACAGTGATGGGGAAGAAACGGTGATCAACAGTGTTGCTGTCACGATAGAAGTTGACAGAATTTTGAAATCAGTGGAATGTCCGGTGGAAGCAGAGTATGAGAAGGAGATGGAGAAAAGTCTGGCATTTGACTGCATCCGTGACAGAGAGGGAAAAAGATCTGATGATTCTTATGGCATTGCACAAGGTCAGTGTGAACCGGAGTAACTTGACACAATGGGTCTAGCAAGCTGTACAAACAAAACGGTAACAACACAGGGTGTCTTACTTAGTTAAAGGGGGACAATCACGGACTACATAAAGAAAATCAGCCATGTAACGGACACCGACGTCTTGCTTCCAGACAAACTAAACACCTTCTTTGCCCGCTTTGACAATAATACAGTGCCACCGACGCACTGCCATCTCTCCCTATCCCAGTCTGCTGTCCCCACATGCTTCAAGATGGCCACCTTTGTTCCTGTACCCAAGAAGGCAAAGGTAACTGAACTGAATGACCATCGCCCCATAGCGCTCACTTCTGTCATCATGAAGTGCTTTGAGAGACAACACTGGGGCCCCACAAGGGTGCGTGATCAGCCCCCTCCTGTACTCTCTGTTCACCCATGACTGCGTGGCCATGCACGCCTCCAACTCAATCAACAAGTTTGCAGACGACACAACAGTAGTAGGCCTGATCACCAACAACAACAATACAGCCTATAGGGAGTGAGGGCACTCGGAGTGTGGTGTCAGGAAAACAACCTCTCACTCAACATCAACAAAACAAAGGAGATGATCGTGGACTTCAGGAAACCGCAGAGGGAGCACCCCCCTATCCACATTGACGGGACAGTAGTGGAGAAGGTGGAAAGCTTTAAGTTCCTCGGTGTACACATCACGGACAAACTGAAATGTGCCACCCAAACAGACAGTGTGGTGAAGAATGCTCAACAGCACCTAAAACTTTTACATATGCACAATCGAGAGCATCCTATCGTGTTGTATCACCACCTGGTACGACAACTGCACCGCTCACAACTGCAAGGCTCCCCAGAGGAAGATGTGGTCTGCACAACGCATCACTGGGGGCAAACTACCTGCCCTCCATTACACCAACAGCACCTGATGTCACAGGAAGGCCAAAAAGAACATCAAGGACAAAAACCACCCGAGCCACTGCCTGTTCACCCTGCAACCACCCAGAAGGCGAGGTCAGTACAGGTGCATCAAAGCTGGGACTGAGAGACTGAAGCTATTTTTCAATCTCAAGGCCGTCAGACTGTTAAATAGCCATCACTAACACAGAGAGGCTACTGCCTACATACAGACCTTGAAATCATTGGCCACTCTAACAAATGGATCACTAGTGACTTTATTAATGCCACTTTAATAATGATGCTGACATAACTTGCATTACTCATCCCATATGCATATACTGCATTTTATACCATCTATTGCATCTTGCCTATGCTGCTCGGTCATTGCTCATCCATATATTTTTGTGTACATATTGTTATTCTATCCCTTTACTTACATTTGTGTGTATTAGGTAGTTGTTGTGGAATTGTTAGATTACTTGTTGATATTGCTACAACTAGAAGCACAACCATTTCGCTAACCATTCTATGTGACCAATAAAATTAGATTTTGCATATCTAAATATTCATATTGTCAATAGCCTAATATGCACTTTTTTCATATATTTTATCGTTGAAATGTTACATTTCTGTTTAACGACTGGTACAGAGGCACAATACATTGCCAAGTCAGGCAGATTGTCGTGGCGAAAATGTAGTTTTATTGTAACGCCCACTTCCGCCAGCCTTCCTATCAGCGGTCAGATTGCGCGCACGCGGTCTTTCTCTTTCCCGGTCAACATGGCGGCATCCATGGCATCACAGGCTGTAGCAAGAGGTTTACGCGGAGCAAGTGCTAAGTACTTATTTCTTGACAAATTCAAGGTACTGACATAATTTAAAATGTTGACAATAGGCTTTTCATTACGCTTTTACTGTCACTGAGAACTCACCAAACTCGCTGCTGTATCCAGAACTGACGGATCAAAATTGAGAAACAGCTCGCTGTTGTAACAGTCCATTATTACCTAACCATCGATGCAATTGAAATGAAATATCTTAAAACGAAACATATTTCCATGGAAGACAACTGTTGTTAGAACACTAAGAGCACTGTCAGTAGACTTTAGTCACGAGCATCATGCATGCATTCTAGCCATTGTTGTACTGCACATAGTGATTTGAGTATCAAGTTTAATTGACAATAGTATAGAACTGCTGAATAATAAGGTTATTTGTGTGGCAGACAGCATTTTATTTGCAAGGTTGACCAACTAAAAATAATTAAATCGAGGTGCCTCAAATGAATTAAACTGTTATGTGATATTGATTGACCTCTGTTTTTCCCTGGGTAACTCACTATTCTACCTTTGACCCCAATTGACTTAAATGCTTCTATAGCGGTTAATAGTAATGTCAGCTTTCAAGATGGGGTAATGGTGCAAAGGTTGTTTCCTATTTGTACTTTAAACAGAATGTATGTAGATAAAGTGTCCCTGTTTGACTGATTGTTGCGAAATATATTTTTTTTCCCCAGTTGCAACTTCAGTCAGGTCACTAGTTTATAATACACTTTGTTAGATGAATCAGAATATTTTTACATTTGGTGGATACGTTTTCTAAGAATACAAAATAGTAACGTGTTAGGCCATGAGATTGCAGAACAGCATGTCAATCAGCACACTAAGGGCAACCAGATTGAAACAAGTTGCATCATATGTACTCAAACTAGCATAGCTTGATAGATTGTCGGTGCCTCTTTTAGCCTAGGCTAGTTGGACTTTTGGAGTCTCCTATGTTGACTTCTCCTTTTGTGCTTTGTGCATCATCACATATGTTTTCAGAGTTATCGCAGTTTGTCAGTGACACTTGGGGATAGAGAGTAACTTGGGAGTGGATGAGGCTTCATGTCTTTGTTTACTATATCCAGACCTCACTAATAGATTCACACAATTACTCCAGCAGTGTTATGTAGTTGTGAGGAATACGTTTTTGAAAGGAGGATGGGCTATTTGTGGCCACAGTTTGAAGGTGGCTGAGTGCGTCATAGGACTATTCCCCTGGGTCACTGCTATCTCCTATTGATAGATACAGAAGGCTATATTGATGTAGCTCAATAAAGGCCTAGTTCTGCAGTCTAATTCTTCTCTCTTCTAATATTAATTGACCTGAAATAGCTGTGTATGTGTTTTTCAAGTAGCCCAGCCTAATTAACCTTACTAAATGATGGAGTCAATTAGCTATCATCAGAGTTTATTGCTAAAGCATCATTGCTGTTATGATCATTGTCATTAGCGTTATTGCCCTTTATCTACAGGTGAGATATATGGGGGGCACAGTTGACCTAATACCTACTTTTACCCACAGTATAGGCTAGCATCTGTCTGAAGCCCCAAACACAGTTACTGAATCACTTACCATCCCACGACTAGGCTAACACTAACAGCACTCTCCTAGCAAGCGTAGTAGACAGACCACCAACATGGGTACTTGCTGCTTGAAAATCTAGTTTGGTATTCTGTGTATAGTGCTAAGTAAGCATATATTTTCATCTCGTTGGTACTGCATAATGAGACACAGCCTAGCTTTAGTAGCTAGGGACTAGCTTAATCTATCAGGAAGAATGCTTGGGATAATGAGAAGGCACACACTGCCAAGTTGTTTTACATTGCACATCTTTATATTTTCTTAAAAGTCAAACATTTTGAAGATGATGCAAGCAACCTTAGTTTCCATGGTGTGTGTGTGATAAATTAGGTATTGGAGAAGGGCAATTCTCTAGTAACAGAGTGATGCTGAGACACTTGAAAATGTATGTCAAACTAAAAACCAATGATTGCAAAGTTAAACAAACCATACAACTCTATGCACAAGAACTACATTTACCAATTTCCACAACATTTTACAAACACATTTAGGCATACTTGAAAAACGGTGCACATGCAAAGTTTGTAACAGAATGATCGTTGGCACTGTCATTCTGTTTTCAAACTTTGCATCTGTAAGGTGAAGTAAATGTGTTTTTGTACAATTTTCTTTGGAAATTGTTAAGGCGTCCTTGTGCATAGTTGTATGGTTTGTTTAACCTTTTCGATTGCATATCATTAGATAGATGATCTCTTGGCAGATCTATTGTGGTATTTTCTGTTTCTCTGGTGTTATTGACAACACCACTATGCCTAACTCTTGATGAAGCAGAGCTCAGCCATTTTCACCCATCTGGGCTAGAATACAATCTGGAGATGTTAAAAATGTCCCTCTGCTTCAGGGGTTAAATCGCCCCCAGCCTCTCCTTGTGTTCAGACTAGAGGTCGACCGATTAATCGGAATGGCCGATTAATTAGGGCAGATTTCAAGTTTTCATAACAATCGGAAATCTGTATTTTTGGACACCGATTTGGCTGTTTTTTTTTTTTTTACACCTTTTTTTAACTAGGCAAGTCAGTTAAGAACACATTCTTATTTTCAATGACGGCCTAGGAACGGTGGGTTAACTGCCTTGTTCAGGGGCAGGGGATTCAATCTTGCAACCTTATGGTTAACTAGTCCAACGCACCAACCACCTGCCTCTCATTGCACTCCACGAAGAGCCTGCCTGTTATGCGAATGCATTAAGAAGCCAAAGTAAGTTGCTAGCTAGCATTAAACTTATCTTATAAAAAACAATCAATCAATCTTAATCACTAGTTAACTACACATGGTTGATGATATTACTAGTTTATCTAGTGTGTCCTGCGTTGCATATGATCGATGCAACGCAGGGGGTTGATTTACCAAAAGCGCATTTGCGAAAAAAGCACAATCGTTGCACGACTGTACCTAACCATAAACACCAATGCCTTTTTTTTAAATCAATACACAGAAGTATATATTTTTAAACCTGCATATTTAGCTAAAATAAATCCAGGTTAGCAGGCAATATTAACCAGGTGAAATTGTGTCACTTCTCTTGCGTTCATTGCACGCAGAGTCAGGGTATATGCAACAGTTTGGGCCGCCTGGCATAACATTGAAGGTTGTACAATGTAATAGCAATATTTAGACTAAGGGATGCCACCCTTTAGATAAAATACCGAACGGTTCCGTATTTCACTGAAATTATAAACGTTTTCTTTTCGAAATGATAGTTTCCGGATTCGACCATATTAATGACCAAAGGCTCATATTTCTGTGTGTTATTATGTTATAATTAAGTTTATGATTTGATATTTGATAGAGCAGCCTGACTGAGCGGTGGTAGGCAGCAGCAGGCTCGTCAGCATTCATTCAAATACCGCGTTCCTGCATTTTGCCAGCAGCTCTTCCCTGTGCTTCAAGCATTGAGCTGTTTATGACTTCAAGCCTATCAACTCCCGAGATTAGACTGGTGTAACCGATGTGAAATGGCTAGCTAGTTAGTGGGGTGCACGCTAATAGCGTTTCAAACATCACCCGGTCTGAGACTTGGAGTAGTTGCTCCCCTTGGAAGGGCCGCGGATTTTGTGGAGCGATGGGTAACAATGCTTCGAGGGTGGCTGTTGTCGATGTGTTCCCGGTTCGAGTCCAGGTAGGGGCGAGGAGAGGGACGGAAGCTATACTGTTACACTGGCAATACTAAAGTGCTTATAAGAACATCCAATAGTAAAAGGTATATGAAATACAAATGATATAGAGAGAAATAGTCCTATAAATACTATATTTACTACAACCTAAAAACCTCTTACCTTGGAATACTGAAGTCTCATGTTAAAAGGAACCACCAGCTTTCATATGTTCTCATGTTCTGAGCAAGGAATTTAAATGTTAGCTTTTTTACATGGCACATATTGCACTTTTACTTTCTTCTCCAACACTTTGTTTTTGCTTTATTTAAACCAAATTGAACATGTTTCATTATTTATTTGAGGCTAAATTGATTTTTATTGATGTATTTATTATATTAAGTTAAAATAAGTGTTCATTCAGTGTTGTAATTTTCATTATTACAAATAAATAAAAAGAATCGTCCGATTTAATCGGTAGCGACTTTTTTTTGGTCCTCCAATAATCGGTATCAGCGTCGAAAAATCAAATTCGGTCGACCTCTAGTTCAGACTTCATCTACATGCAATCTGCAGGAGCCTGGACATCTGCCAGCGTTCCAAACAATTGATCGTTTTAGTCTGTGACGGAACACATTGACTTCAGCACCACTTCTCTCCCCCCAGTGGTAAACTCATGCAGAACTTCTAATCTAAGTTTTCTGGCTGCAGCACCTGGTTTTGACACCCTCTCTCGCTCTCTTTTATGAGCCCACTGCCGAAGGGATAAGAGTAACAATCCAGGATGCTGTTGTCTGTGGCACAGTATCAGAGCCCGTGCAGGATGACTGACTGACTGGCAGGTAGTGTCACAATGGAGTCTCATCGGCTATGACAGTTGTCCGCTCCATAGGGAATTACATTTAAGATGATTTGTCAATAACAATGCGCAAGAAATCGCAATATTTCAGATGGATGGTGTATGAGGGAGAGAGAGGGGTAGGGTGTTTTTTTCTCATGAATCAAATCTCCTGAATTCTTGTCTGCACAGTGAGATAATCCTCCAGCTGTTTTTCACTGTCGCCTCACCGTGCTGAATTTGTAAACATTTGCCACGTTCTTTAAGGTGTCACAGCTCTCTGGCCCCGTAGTGCTGCAACCCAGCGTCAGTTTGAGTAGGAAACGGCAGGGAGAAAGGAGCTCAATGAGAGACTGTCCTGAATATTTTAGTGGGGGGGTGGGGACTGCGACGACTGGTTGCTGGAACTTCAAACGCCAGGCGGCTTCCCCATCTGTCTACAGCAAGAACACATTTACATTTCCTCCCAGCGAGGGATACAGTACAGTTAGCTATAACTGGATTTGAATATCATTTCGCCAAGGTTAATAGCCATTTCTGTAGCTCATAAGAGGTGTTTAGGCTTTTTCAATAATTTAGAAGGGCTGCGATCATTCTGAATTTGGCAGCCTGCAAAGCAAGAATGTACGGTAATGAATGAATGCACGCACACATCAACCCAGTCAATTCAGTTATTTTCTACTGATGATAATTAAGTTGGGAGATGCTGGGAAATGGCAGCAGTTAAAATGGAAGGATGAAGAGCAATATTGTAAACACATTTTAAGGTTATAGGCTACTGTAGGGCATTGACCTTGACCTAACCTATGTAACCCAGGTCCTGCACAAATCATTCCAGTGTGAGAGGAGTTCACTTTGACAGATGGAGCATCTACACCTTCCTCCTCACTCTTATCTTCCCTCTAGAACTGACACCTGCAATTATGTGTCCCTATGAAGTATCTTATTAGCTATGATAATGGCTAACTGTCCTATCTGTGGAGACCCAGAGACTTGGGCTTGTTCTCCAGCTAAGCCTGTCTGCAGCTAATTAAGCCCTGTTGTCCCTCACATTGCAGATGAAGCAAATCTCAATGATCTAAATCCATGCTCCACTGCTCCTGCCTCCTCTTCCTTCCCCTCTCTACCACAGCACTGCTCCTGCCTCCTCTTCCTTCCCCTCTTTACCACAGCACTGCTCCTGCCTCCTCTTCCTTCCCCTCTTTACCACAGCACTGCTCCTGCGTCCTCTTCCTTCCCCTCTCTACCACAGCACTGCTCCTGCCTCCTCTTCCTTCCCCTCTCTACCACAACACTGCTCCTGCCCCCTCTTCCTTCCCCTCTTTACCACAGCACTGCTCCTGCCTCCTCTTCCTTCCCCTCTTTACCACAGCACTGCTCCTGCCTCCTCTTCCTTACCCTCTCTACCACAGCACTGCTCCTGCCTCATTTTCCTTCCCCACTTTACCACAGCACTGCTCCTGCCTATCTCTTCCGTCCCCTCTTTACCACAGCACTGCTCCTGCCTCCTCTTCCTTCCCCTCTCTACCACAACACTGCTCCTGCCTCCTCTTCCTTCCCCTCTCTACCACAGCACTGCTCCTGCCTCCTCTTCCTTCCCCTCTTTACCACAGCACTTCTCCTGCCCCCTCTTCCTTCCCCTCTCTACCACAGCACTGCTCTTGCCCCCTCTTCCTTCCCCTCTACCACAGCACTGCTCCTGCCTCCTCTTACTTCCCTTTTCTACCACAGCACTGCTCCTGCCCCCTCTTCCTCCCCGTCTCTACCACAGCACTGCTCCTGCCCCCTCTTCCTTCCCCTCTCTACCACAGCACTGCTCCTGCCTCCTCTCTACCACCGCACTGTTCCCATCCCAAACAGGCTGACGTCATGGTTTGCGCCTAATGGAGCCTCCTCCAGATGTCCTCTAACTCCCCTAATGGCCGGGACATAACCTTGACTTCCTCTACAGCTCTAGAAGAGGGTAGGAGGCAAGGATGAGGAAGTGCGAGAGAATCACCACTGTCCTATCAGTTTTGGCTTAAAGCAGGAACACTTCCCTGAGAATTTCAAATGGTTTCCATCATCACCCTATTGGAGGGGTGTATGTGTGTGTGTCTGTCAACACCTATAATTAGTCCATTAATTTGAAGACTGTCTTTTTTTCTGAATAAATCCTGATCTGAATTAGGCTCCTAATGCTTCATCGTGCATGATATTACTACATGGTTGGTTTTATGTGGGGATTTACA
Organism: Oncorhynchus mykiss; assembly: GCF_057628025.1. Taxonomy (NCBI): domain Eukaryota; kingdom Metazoa; phylum Chordata; class Actinopteri; order Salmoniformes; family Salmonidae; genus Oncorhynchus; species Oncorhynchus mykiss. The sequence continues at coordinate 55,293,714 of NC_143038.1, read as the reverse complement.
GATTATTCACATTGGCCTGTTTATGCTGCAAATTCAAATCATTCTGCCTTTCTGCTTTCCATTTCCTTAAGTGTAGGGTATGCGTTGTTGTCGTCACTGCTAACTAGCATGCAGTGGCTATCTAATTGCAATACAGCTCATCTTTATGAGTCAGAACTAATAGCAAACTGCCTCCTCATTAACTGGAAAACATTTAACTACAATCAGGACACGCAGTGATTTTATAACAAGTCAGTGCAGTGTCTACCCACGTTTCGGGCTCTGCTCTTGTAAATGGATCAGGATTCCAATCCCCTTTAACTCTACCCGGATGGTTAGCTAAACGGAGGCAAAGGGCCCGAGTTCAAAACCTGAATAGGAACCAATCAATTACGTACAATTGGCAAACTGGCAATGTGTTAATTTCTTAAACATTTTGATAATGCCCCTTAGGAGAATTCCAGTTAATTAACTCGGAGGCCATCCGTTGGTGCTAATTAGCCAGAGTAATTTCAAAGGGTTAGGGCCTGGCCATGACTAGTAATGAGGATTTTAACCCTGGGAGACGTCTGGGGACGCCACTGTATTAGAAGAGATTCAGAGCTGTATACACATCCTCTGTAAGCTGTCTGGCTGGCTCTATATCCGGTTCAGAAGAGGAGAGAGAGAGACTAGCATGATATAGTACAACTTTTTCAGGTGTTTTTGTTTAACAAAGATTTAAAAACATGAATGACTATGCACTTTTTGTGTAGCATGTAGAGCTGGTGTTGAACAAAGTAATGTGGCTGAAGGCAGAGTTGTACATTTCGGTGAGACCTCCTTCAGTGGACATGAATGGAAACATTAAATCAAAATCCTGTTCTCTAAAGACCATTTAGTTGCAAGATGTCCTTCTCACACCTCTCATTAGGTGTTGTGTTTTGGCTATAGCCTACTGTACTGGATAACTAGGCCATCTCTTCCCTTCACCCTAAAATATTGTCATTTAGGAGACCTTGAAAATGTTAATAATTTCAAAGTGTATTTGTTTTTTTAAATAAAGCCTTGACTAGACTCCCATAAGCTTCTCTTCCTATTCCCAAAGCTATGCCGGATCCATACAGATTTGCTCATGAACATGGTTGTTAAAAAAATGTGTATTCCCTTGTGGTTGAAAGCAGCTGCGTTTTTTTGTTTTCTGCAAGGGCTCTTATCAGAATCAATCCCCTATCGACATATTGAGTTATTCGGTCTCTGTGCTCCTAATGGAGGGGCACTATGTCCAGCCTCTGAGACATGCTAATGATGATAGCCTTCCCTGAGAGGGTTAGAGGACAGGGCCATTGAAGGGCCATGTTCATTCTTCTTTTCTGCTTTAATGCAGCCGTTGGCCCTTAATGGAGCATGCCAGAGGCTTTTTTTTATTCATACATCAAAAAGTTAAACATAACCACTCCATGAAATAATACCTCTAGATTTTGCATCTGAAGAGTGTCTGAGTGAGGATGTTGGCCTCTGTCCAGGTGTCCTGATAAAGTATTGATTTTCCTCTCTGCCGTTTGCACGGGCTCTTCACCCCATCCATCAACAGAGTTCTGTTCTAGAAATGTCCTGCTGTGTTGTGTGTCTGGGAGCGTTCAGTTCATGTAGGATTTCCCTCCCCTCAATCAAAGCATGGCCTAAAATAGGGAAATAGCTTAGGCCTAGCCTACTTAATGAGATGCAGCCTACTTGACAAGGCCTTAAGGCCATTTTGTGGATTAGACAGTGATGTGAGCCATCAGGGGAGTGCTCCTGTTCTATGTAGTAGGCCTAAAATATACACAGAGTATACTAAACATTAGGAACACCTTCCTCATATTGAGTTGCACTCAGCATGGACTCTACAAGGTGTCTCAAGTGTTCTACAGGGATGCTGGCCCATGTTGACTCAAATGCTTCCCCTAGTTGTGTGAAGTTGGCTGGATGTCCTTTGGATGGTGGACCATTCTTGATACACACGGGAAACTGTTGAGTGTGAAAAACCCAGCAGCGTTGCAGTTGTTGACCCAAACCTGTGTGCCTGGCACTTACTACCATACCCCATTTAAAGGCACTTAAATATTTTGTCGTGCCCATTCACCCTCTGAATGACACTCATACACAATACCTGTCTCAAGGCTTGACCATCTTTATTTTACCGGTCTCCTCCCCTTCATCTACACTGATTGTAGTGGATTTAAGTGACACCAATAAGGGATCATAGTTTGCACCTGGTCAGTCTGACATGGAAAGAGCTGGTGGTGTTAATGTTTAAACTCAGTGTACAGTACTGTATCTCTTATGGCAGGTGTACCCAATTACTCATGCGTGTTTCTGTGTTAGCCTGAATTGGACTAGCTTGCCCTACAGTGTGATGAGGCTGACTCAGAATAGGTCTCCTGCTAGTAACATCCTCCTTTCTACGTAATGATACTTCTGCATGACATTGTTCCTAGCTCACAAAAAAACAGAGTTTGCTAAACTGCTGTCATTTTGTACCACTTGAAAGTCAGAGCTGAGGGTGCTTCTGAGTCTGCTGAATGCCATATGCCAGTTCTGAGGTAGGAGCAGTGTGCTTGCTGCCCTGGCTCTGTCCTTTTACGCCACTCCTTGGTGGAGCATCTGCGACACTGCACAATTTAATGCAGCTGCTGCCACAGCACTGTCCTCTGCTCTCTGCCTTTGTATGGGGACAGACAGGAACTCTGTGTGCTTTACAGAGAGGAGCCGTATGGACCGCTGCAACACATGCTTCACTCAGCACATTTGGGTGCTTTATGCATTTGTTTTTGGTTAATTATATTCATTTTTGAATGTCAGTTTATTTGAATGACTTTGGTAACTTACAGTATGCCTTGTTGCATTTTTCCCCTTGTTGTTGTGGCAAAATGACGAGCATAGGGCCTAGGCCCATATTATATTAATTCCCTTTTAGGCTTTATATTCAGGTCATTTGATTGGCTGTTTGATGGTCGAGGATCAACTATTGATATTCTAGTAGTCAAAAGATTGTAAAAAACAAAACAAAAAAAAGACTGAAAAACAAGTTCTAGCCTGTATATTGGGGTAGGCTATGAGCTTAAAGTAAAAATGGCTCATCTCTATCTTGAAGTGCTTTGCTCTGACATTTTGTGATCACTGGCTGAATGTCAAGATTTTAGCTGTAAGCCTGCTGAAAGAAAAAATCTCCCTCACAGAATATTCTTTACTTTTATTGGTACTTTTTGCTATCGCTTGAACTTGGTGGCCAGATCTTTGGCTGTACAATTTCTCATACTTTGGTGTGAAGACCAATGTTGATGGTCAGACAGGGACAGTGTTTGATAAAGATACCTGCAGGGTGGAATTATTTTGTTACGTAGTTTTTCCACAAGAGATTATCCTAAACCTAATTGATCTAATACCTCCAGCATAAAATAAAACAACAAAACAGAAGAAGCCCTATAGGCTATGTTAATGGAGACCTGTGAAGTGTCTAGTCACTGCCCGGCTATAGCTTATTGAGTAAAGACTGAGAGGAGAGAGCACTAAATGTGTTCACTGATGCATACCCTCTGAGGTGAACTCTCTCAAGATCTAATTTCCAGTGACAGTTATAGCCTTTCGTGTTTTATGGCTCTACCGCTCAGGAACATGTCCTTTTTTCACTTTCACAATAAATGAGACCATGGCCATGTCTGAATACCCATACTAGCGTACTGCATACTATTTACTCATCGTACGTACCGTTTAGTGAAAAGTGTGCCACAGCCGCAACTCAGCAGTGGCTCCTGATTGTCTGAGTGTGGGTGGATCTTTCCAAATTCAACAGACATGCATCACATTAACCAGCCTGATAATAGCTCATTTCCATATTGAGAAATGTCTTTAAACTCTGAATAGAATAGGAATGGATTTATAGGCCTACTCAGGCTGGTTATAGGCAGACTATCGCATACAAGCTATACCATAGCCCATCTATCCTATAAGAAAAGGACTTACTTCCATTTCATCATATTTATTAGTGAAACCAAAATTAACTAACATACTCTACCAGTTAAAGCTTGAACACACCTACTCATTTGAGGGTTTTTCTTTATTTGTACTATTTTCTACATTGTAGAATAATAGTGAAGACATCAAAACGATGACATAACACGTATGGAATTATGTAGTAAACAAAAGTGTTAAACACATTTTTATTTGAGATTCTTCAAAGTAGCCAGCCTTTGCCTTGACAGCTTTGCACACTCTTGGCATTCTCTCAACAAGCTTCAGGAGGTAGTCACTTGGAATGTTGTTCAATTAACCTAAAAGTTAATTTGTGGAATTCCTTTCCTCCTTCATGCGTTTGAGCCAATCAGTTGTGTTGTGACAAGGTAGGGTTGGTATACAGAAGATAGTCCTATTTGGTAAAAGACCAAGTTCATATTATGGCAAGAAATGCTCAAATAAGCAAAAAGAAACAACAATCCATTGTTACTTTAAAACATGAAGGTGAGTCGCAAAAACCATCAAGTGCTATTATGATGAAACTGGCTCTCATTAGGACTGCCGCAGGAATTGAAGACCCAGAGTTACCTCTGCTGCAAAGGATAAGTTCATTAGAGTTACCAGCCTCAGATTGCAGCCCAAATAAATGCTTCGCCGAGTTCAAGTAACAGACACATCTCAACATCAACTGTTCAGAGGAGACAGCTTGAATCAGGCCTTCATGGTCAAATTTCTGCAAAGAAACCACTACTGAAGGACATCGATATTAAATAGAGACTTGCTTGGGTCAAGAAGCACAAGCAATGGACATTAGACTGGTGGAAATCTGTCCTTTGGTCTGATGAGTCCAAATGTGAGATTTTTGGTTTCAACCGCCATGTCTTTGCGAGACGCAGAGTAGGTGAACGGATGATCTCCGCATGTGTAGTTCCCACCGTAAAGCATGTAGGAGTTGTGATGGTGTGGGGGTGCTTGCTGGTGACACTATCAGTGATTTATTTAGATTTCAAGGCACACTTAACCAGCATGTCTACCACAGCTTTCTGCAGTGATACGCCATCCCATCTGGTTTGTGCTTAGTGGGACTATAATTTGTTTTTCAACAGGACAATGTCCCAACACCTCCCAGGCTGTGTAAGGGCTATTTGAGGAAAGCGGTGGAGTGCTACATAAATGACCTGGCCTCCAAAATCACCCAACCTCAACCCAATTGAGATAGTTTGGGATGAGTTGGACCGTGGAGTGAAAGAAAAGAAGCCAACAAGTGCTCAGCATATGTGGCAACTACTTCAATAATTTCTCATGAAGTTGGTTGAGAGAATGCCAATACTGTGCAAAGCTGTCATCAAGGCAAAGGTTGGCTACTTTGAAGAATCTAAAATATATTTTTTATTTGTTTAACACTTTTTTGGTTACCACATGATTCCATATGTGTTATTTCATAGTTTTAATGTCTTCACTTTTAATATACAATATAAAAAAATTTAAGAAAATCCTTGAATGAGTAGGTGTGTCCCAACTTTTGACTGGTACTGTATATAAATTAAATCAAATATCCTATTAGACACCAAAACTTATCAAATGTTCAAATCAAAAAGCTATTACACAGAAAAACGTGGACAGTCGGTTGCATCACAAATTCAGAACATTCTGGACAGTAGCATAATAAACTAAAGTACTGATCATTGGGAACTAGATCAGAATGCCTGGTAAGGCTTGAACAAATAAATAAAATAATAGCCTGCAAAACTAAAACAATCCATATGTTCAAATCAAAAGGCGTGATTAAGATGACATCAATAACGCAGCATTATCCCAAGTCCCCGGTGCCGACACATTAAGAAATCAAAAGATGGTGATTTAGTTTAAAAGCTCTGCCGAAGGCCAAGAGAACAATGAGCAAGGCAGTTAACCTACAGTTCCCCGGGCGCCGAAGCCATGGATGTCGATTATGGCAGCCCCCCGCACCGCTCTGATTCAGTTGGGTTGGGAGAAATGCGGAAGACACATTTCAGCTGAATGTATTCAGTTGTACAATTAACTAGGTACCCGCCTTTCCCAATAAATACTTTTCAGTGATCAAACTGAAATCCACTGAGTATAAAAAATACTTCTCTTTTCAAAGATGTAGCCTACGATGCATTACTTTAAGCACAACAAAACTAATTAGCCTACATTGGTCCACAATGCAGAAGCTTTTGCATCTTCCCAATTAAGTAGCCTAGTTTCTTCCAATGCATTGTGGAAACGTGTGCATTGAATTCTACAAGATGAAGAGCTGAACCCGTCCTTTAAACCGTACTTGTTTTTCGAAATGTCCCATACCATTAAACATAGAAAAATGTCATACTGAGAATGTGTCACGCGTGAGTGATTGCATTGTTTCCCCGCTATTTTTACATTTCGGTAGCACATTCTCCATATCTAATTGATTTGCTGTTGTCAAAATCAAAATTAGTATGACATCTGGGCATTTAAAGTATACTTAGCATACTCAAACTGCCTACTATTTAGGATGCTAGTATGGCTATTCGGGCATGGCCCTTCTCCCCTAGCACCCTTTTTTCCTCTCTAGTTTCTCTCTCTCTGTCTCTCTCCCATTTTCTCATACTCTCTGCTTCAGTGGGTAGAGGTTGGATGTGAGTGTGTGGATGTGTTTTTGGCCCTAAGTATGACTTGCCTTTGCCTGATATATAGCAGTATATAGGACTGTGTGTCAGTTTGTATATATTTAATAGCGCCTGGTAGGTTGTCTCGAGCACTGATGAAGATAATTACTGTAGAGCGAGTGTCTCTGGGGAGGGCAGCCTCCTGCAAGTAAATCCTCCACGCACTTCTCTCTCTCCTGGGGCAGGCCTGCAACACAAGCACGACTCACTCCCCTACTACCACCCTACATGATTTAGCCTACACATGACTTGGCAGTGACTTGACTTTGACTTGGCAGTGACTTGACTTTAACTTGGCAGTGACTTGACTTTAACTTGGCAGTGACTTGTCTTTGACTTGGCAGTGACTTGTCTTTGACTTGGCAGTGACTTGTCTTTGACTTGGCAGTGATCTAACTTTGACTTGGCAGTGATCTAACTTTGACTTGGCAGTGATCTAACTGACTTGGCAGTGATCTAACTGACTTGGCAGTGACTTAACTTTGACTTGGCAGTGACTTAACCTTGACTTTGCAGTGATCTAACTTTGACTTGGCAGTGATCGAACTTTGACTTGGCAGTGACTTAACCTTGACTTGGCAGCATTTTACTACCAAAGTCAAACAGGAAATTAAATAGAATGAAAGGGAATCCTGCAAAGCTCAAACATATGTGCCAGAGAATATCCTACTTTCAAAGAGAATAGGAATTGCAAGCATATAAACGCTCTCACGCTGTGTTGTCACAATACCAGTATTTCGATACTAAGACGTAAGGAAACAAAGGAAGCAGAACATGAAGCGGAGTACATTTCTTGAGGAAAACAGTCCTAATGTTGGAAAGAACAGTCACATTTGTTTTATTTTGCAAGATATAGCACAATATTTTACTTAAGTAAGTTTTAAAGGACCATAGAGCTCAGTCTGCTTCGTGTTTTCTTTTTTTGCCATGGAAAATCTGGTATTGTAGTATCGCAATACTGGTATTGCAACAACACTGTTAATGCTGGTGCCTCAGCATTTCAAATGTTGACACTAGCATTTCCTGTGACAAATTAAACACTAATCATTAGTGATTAGGCTTGGGTGATACCCCGGTATACAGTATAAATGGTATATTTCAAAATATAGAAGGTATGATTTTTGATACCGTAACAACAACAAAAAGCTGAAGCTGCGCCCTTTGTGTGCACATTCGGTAATACCATATACCCGGAACGGTACAGAAACATTAGGACGGTATCTGCATTCCTCCCAACCCTATTTATGATTGGTGAAAATAATCGATAGTTATATATCGTGAAATTATTTTTGGATGATATTATATTGATATTTGACTTCAAGTATCAATTAGTATAATTTTTTTTTTTTTTAATTGCTACTGTGGGTAGCGTTCGCTAGCGCTAGTTGTCCCTTCGCCTTGTTCTTTATCTTCTTTTTAAAAAGTGAGCAAACATGTTTTCAGACCTTTTATTTCCCTGACTGATCGAAACTAGTTTTCTCATGCTCTTTTGTCTCTCTACAGCAGACATATGGTGAGCAATAAGTTTGGAACATCACATCGCAATAAAATCGCAGTATCGAATCGCAATACATATAGAATCAGGAGTCATAATACATATCGTATCTGCTCCAAAGTATCGTGATATGTGGTTCCATTGTGGGGAAAGAAATCCACATCAATAACTCCCTTTAGACTGAGAGAACAGGCAATGGGATAAAAGGGCTATTTATGAGCATGGCAGGGTAAAGTGTGGCTTTAGTCCTTCCTTGGTATTACAGTGGTGTACTGGTATGTGGGTCTCTCAGTCAGTGTACTGGGGATAAAGTGCTGTTGGCATCCCACTCCTGTATTGTTTGTCACAAGGTAACTGTCAGTGCCTGGAGGGACACCGCCAGCCCCACTTCGCATTCAGCAGCTGTTGTTTTAGGATCTTTTCCTCTCCTTTCCCCCTCCCTTTTCTCCCTCTTTGGTGACAGAGAGGAGTCATCCCTAATCGCTCTGAAGTTTTTTCTGCTCCCCCTCTCCAACTGTTCACCAGGTACACGACAGCTGCTTATTTAAGGTGGTGTTTTTCAAGTTGCCAGAAATTAAAATGAGTTTGAAAATAACTTTTTTTCTCCTCAGCAGACTTTGTCAGAAATTGTCAGATTGATATTGAGCTCCACTGGTTTTATTGTGCCAACTCATGCTAGCCGGTTAATGATCTACTTACTGTGAAGAACTCTCAAGCCAATGTTAGCTCTGAAAAGCAGCCCATTCCATCCTAAAGATGTCTCCTTTCTGTTGAGTCCACAGAGAGCCATCACCACTTCTCATTTTACAATGTTATTATTTTTAAGAGGCAGGTGTTATTAGCCCGAAACACTGTAGGCTCTTTCTGCTGACTTCATAACACTCAGTGTGTGCACTTGCTATAATATAACACACACACAGGGCTCTACAGTGCGACATTTTAGTCCTAAATACCTTCGTTGTGTGCTCCGTGTAACAAAAAAAAAAAAGTCAGCGTAGAGCCCTGACACACACACACACACACACACACTAGGGTTTCCGTTAGCCAGTTTTTAATGTTTTTTTTATTTTTTAGAAAAGCCTATAAATAATTGGCACCGGCCAATTCAGTGAGTAGAAAAAAATCCCATTGCGTAATAGTGTTTTTTAACCTGTGTGTCACACGCGCACAGCATACAGAAGCTTTGAGTGGAAAATCTGTCACAGCACAAGAGCTGCTGCTACACCATGTCAAACAGCAAACATTTTGTAAACTACATTTAAAAAATGCATACAGTACATAGGTAGGCTACATCAGCATACAGTACATAGGTAGGCTACATCAGCATACAGTACATACGAAGGCTACATCAGCATACAGTACATAGGTAGGCTACATCAGCATACAGTACATACGTAGGCTACATCAGCATGCAGTACATACGTAGGCTACATCAGCATGCAGTACATACGTAGGCTACATCAGCATGCAGTACATACGTAGGCTTCATCAGTATGCAGTACATACGTAGGGTTCATCAGCATACAGTACATACGTAGGCTACATCAGCATGCAGTACATACGTAGGCTACATCAGCATGCAGTACATACGTATGCGACATCAGCATGCAGTACATACGTAGGCTTCATCAGCATGCAGTACATCAGCATGCATCAGTGCGTCACACACCACTTTGCAATGCAACTTTGCAATGAGCTGGAGGCAGTATGCATTTTGAAAACATATTGTTGGAAACCTAGCCAAAATCAAACACTATCCGTGGAAGCAGTTATTTTGTTTAAGTCCAGTAGCCAAAGGCACAATCCTAGTCATATTAGTAAACCATGCTAATTGTTGCACATTTCTACATCAGTTAAGAACAATTAAGAACAAATTGTTATTTACAATGACGTTCTAGGAACAGTGGGTTAACTGTTTTGACAGATTTGTGCCTTGTCAGCTGGGGGATTTGAACTTGCAACCTTTCGGTTGCTAGTCCAACGCTCTAACCAATAGGCTACCCTGCCTGCATGTTCTGTTAAGATTAAGTACCATATTATAAATGTGCTTTTTGCCATTCTTAGCGCTGTGGGTGGACACCATAATCAAGTTTTGGACATTTCTCAAATGTCTGGTAAATGAAAATGGTGGTGCTGGACATTTGACCAGCACATCTTCCTGATGTTAACCCTGACACCACACACACACAGCTAGTGTTCACACTACAAGTTGACTGCGTAGGTAGTCCCAGAGATAACCTCACACTAGATAGATAAGGAAAGGACAAGAAACTTCTTTCTGCTTGCCTCATAGTGAAGTGGGCATGAGAGAGAAGGTACGTGGCACCTTTAAACAAGGACAATGGTCAGATATTCCCCACACACAACTCACCAGCTCACTCTAACACACAACACTGTGCCCCCACTCACTTTATAACAAGCACCACCTCGCACTACTAGATGAGGAACAATCCATCACACTGAAAACTGGTTGTTGCTGTGTTTTTAGAGAGACTCCAGAGAAGACTCATGAGCAGCTCCTCTTTGCTCTGTTTGTGGTGTCCAGCAACTTAAGTGTGGGTAAATGCACTGCTCAACTTAGTTCAACAGAAGGGTTTTGAATTGAGGCAGTGTAAGTGAAAAGCACTTCATATTAAATGCTTTTGTGAGGCTGTATAAAAATCTGTCATTGAACTGTTATACTGTTATATATAGGGCATAGTGCCAGTGTGCCACTGCCATGGGGCTGTCGCATGGTCTTGTTTCACAGTAGAACGTTGACATCCCCTTGAAAGAAATAAAAGTAGGCATACATGTGAAACTCACTTCATTCCAGGCAGAGACACAGGAAATGACCCACAAATGACCCTCGTTATTCAGTGATGTGAGGGAGACCAATCAGCATACTGCTGTACCTTCTATGGAAGCTCGGCTTTTCTGCCCTAATGAATTCTCCAGTGCTCCTTACCCGGAGGTGGTAGCAGTGAACAATGCATGCTAATTCAATACTACGCCAGAAAGTTAAGGTTACTCTTAACACCATTCGCCAATCATGCCGTTGACCAGAGAGGGCTACGGATGATGTACCTTCTATGAATGCACCTATATGCTACCCTTTTCTTCAGAAACAACTTTGAAATCAAACTAATTGAATGGATGACTAGAATCGTAGATTTTAACATATTGATTTCAGTAAGCCTTACGGTAGGCCCAGTTCTTGATGGTCTTGTTTCCTTGCTCAGTTCAGAGTTCCTCCACTCAAATGAGTTGAGGATGCTCAGCGAAGTGACCTAGTGCTCTTAGCCTGTATCCCCTTTCTCTCCTCTTCTCATGAATGATGGAGAGCTCCCAGGCAGCTCTGTTTTGAGAGTAACGGCTTGGGCTTGGCCTTGTCATACCACTCTCACCATTAAGTCAGATGGCAGAAGCCCCTCCCCTCCTTCCCCTCACCGGCATCAGCCTTCAGCCAACCTTTCCTTGTCAGTATGCATGTTTTAAAGGATGTCTGAAATACGGCTTGTTTGATCAGCCCCTCAGACTTTGTTGCACTTGAGGAGGCCTTCATTATTCATCAGCATGTCTTGTAGTGGATCAGGACAGGATTACTCCTTCTGGCCCACACACAAGCTCTTAAGCAGGGACAGAATAAGGAAGGAGAAATTATTTCAAATTTGCACAAATAACCTTGAGACTTGGAGATGATGAACAGTATGGTTTGCTGTTTTTCCAGAGGCAGAATCTCTGTCATGTAACTCCTGCAATACAGAAGTAGCATTTAGGCTAGACTGCCTGAGTCCTCCTATCAGCAGAGGAATGTAGCCAAAATGACACTCTCCATGACCAAGACACTTGACTCGTCACAGTCGTCCCTTTTAATGTCACAATTAAGAATTGCAGCAGCCTTTCACATTGTTAAGGAAAACAGACTGACTGCACTGTGAATGCACACACTCAGGGTAATGGGCCGACCTGACAACACTGAGGGAGTCCAACCTTAACACAAGTGTCTCACATTAAAACCCAATGTCTTTTTAATAGTGCCAACAGCTGGAGCTTGACAGCCTTGCTGCATTTGCTGACTGAGCAAACAGTTTTAACATAGCCTAGGCCTGTCTGCCTGTCTCATTATGGGGGAGAGGGGGGGAGGAAAAACGGGGGCAGGACTGAGAGACGGAAATGGAATGAGTGCACCCTGGAGAACTGAACGTAAATAAGACTTTATCAGAAACACCTGGTATGGCTATTCCTCTAACTGAGAGTCAGTCAAACCTTGAAGAACATCTGGGCTGCATTGATCATTCCTGAATGTAACCAGATGTTCAAACAACAGCTTGTGCAGTGTAAAGACATCTTTGCGCATGTAGGCTTAATTTAAAACATGTCATTAGAGGAATGACATTTTCAGGCTGGCACCAAGGATGCCAACATGCCTGTCAGTCTCACCTGGCTCTAAGTTGAGGAGAGATTGACCTCATCACTACTGGTCTTTGTGCGAGGTGTTGAAGCTACCGAACCATCTGTTCAAGCAGTTGGCACATAGTTCAGACGGGCACTCATCGGTAGAACACAAGACATGCAACCAGAGGTCTCTTCACAGTCCCAAGGTCCAGAACAGAGGCTGGGAAACATGCAGTATTCAATAGAGCCATGACTACATGGAACTCTCTGCAGCCCCAGGATACACCCCAGGTAACACCCCTGGTAACACCCCAGGTAACAGGTAAGCTAGTAATAAAAGTACATTTTAAAAAAATTATAAAAGAACACCTTACGTCACGATGGGGACTGTGAAGATGCACACAGACATTTGAATGTTTTTTTGTATTGTATTATGTACTTATGTGTTATACGTGGTTGTCTCGCCTGGCTATCTTGAGATGAATTCACTGGCTGTGGGTTGCTCTGGATGCTAAATTACTAGATTGTAATGTAAATGTAGTGCTATATACAGTACATTCCGTATTGTATTTGTTGTGTTTTGATTCCTGTTTGGACCCCAGGAAGAGAAACCACTGTCTTGGCGGCAGATAATTGGGGATCCTAATCCCACTACTACGCCTCACAGAAAACCTGTGCCTGTTTAGTGTTAGTCCCTAGTACTATTACATTTGAGGGGCATAGAAAACCATGTTTTATTTCTCATTATATTCAAGTCGTCATCAACAGCTGTGTTACCTGATTTTGGATTCCTTTTAGCTACCGGGTGTTTATCTAGTTACTTCTTCAGTGAAATACTTGTTTACTTTATCAAAAAATGTTAACCATTCTCTCTCTCTCTGTCTGCAGTGTGCACGGGTGAGTTCCAGGCGATGGCTGAACCTGCAGGAGTACCAGAGCAAGAAGCTGATGCAGGAGAGTGGGGTGACTGTCCAGCGTTTCTACGTGGCTGACAATCCTCCCGACGCCCTGCAGGCCGCCAAGAGACTCAGTGAGTGGCTATCATACTAACACTCACTGCAGAGTACTGACCCTACCATTCACACTAGAACTATATGTACAATATGCAGGTTGAAGAAGTGGCATTTATTTAGTTTATCAAACAATACTGGTGGTGATTGTGGTGCTGCAGCTTGTTTGAGAAGTGTCCTGACACTGTGACTTTGTTTCAGCTCTCTTTGCATAGCAATCCCCAGCCAGCCCTCTTCCAGATGTGCAAATTGCTGTGGTTCATCCTGGCTGAAGTGTTATCAAGTTTAATGGTGTGTGTGCACGAGGTGTGTTTGGGAGCGGGGCCCAAGTTCATTGTGCTCTGTGATCATGCAGGCTCTATTCTCATCACCCCACTCAACCATGTTAATTATTTTCACGCACTTTCTCTTTTCAGTTTCTCTTTCACTGTATCGCTCGGTCTGTCTTTTAACACACACGCAAGTTATAATTCAGTGTCCTTGACGGCCCATCTCTAGCACATTGTTTTTGTCCAGTGAGATGTTGGGTGCTAAGGGTCTGCCAGGGGTTTTCTCAGTGGTTTGGCATTGATGCAGGCCAAGATAAACGAAGGAGGAGGTGTAATATCTCTGTGACAGTCCCTGTCGTGCTCTCTCAGCTGTCTTGTCCTGTAGTGGATCTAGAGCTCTCTCTCTCTGTCTTGTCCTGTAGTGGATCTAGAGCTCTCTCTCTCTATGTTGTCCAGTAGTGGCTCTAGAGCTCTCTCTCTATCTGTTGTCCTGTAGTGGCTCTAGAGCTCTCTCTCTCTGTGTTGTCCTGTAGTGGCTCTAGAGCTCTCTCTCTCTGTGTTATCCTGTAGTGGCTCTCTCTCTCTCTCTCTGTTGTCCTGTAGTGGCTCTCTCGCTCTCTCTCTCTCTGTTGTCCTATAGTGTCTCTCTCTCTCTCTCTCTCTCTCTCTGTTGTCCTGTAGTGGCTCTCTCGCTCTCTCTCGCTGTGTTGTCCTGTAGTGGCTCAAGAGCTCTCGCTCTCTCTCGCTCTCTCTCTGTTGTCCTGTAGTTGCTCTCTCTCTCTCTCTCTCTCTCTCTCTCTCTCTGTGTTGTCCTATAGTGGCTCTAGAGCTCTCTCTCTCTGTGTTGTCCTGTAGTGGCTCTAGAGCTCTCTCTCTCTGTCTTGTCCTGTAGTGGATCTAGAGCTCTCTCTCTCTATGTTGTCCTGTAGTGGCTCTAGAGCTCTCTCTCTCTCTGTTATCCTGTAGTGGCTCTCTCTCTCTCTCTCTGTTGTCCTGTAGTGGCTCTCTCGCTCTCTCTCTCTCTGTTGTCCTATAGTGTATCTCTCTCTCTCTGTTGTCCTGTAGTGGCTCTCTCGCTCTCTCTCGCTGTGTTGTCCTGTAGTGGCTCAAGAGCTCTCGCTCTCTCTCGCTCTCTCTCTGTTGTCCTGTAGTTGCTCTCTCTCTCTCTCTCTCTCTCTGTTGTTCTGTAGTGGCTCTAGAGCTCTCTCTCTCTCTGTGTTGTCCTGTAGTGGCTCTAGAGCTCTCTCTCTCTCTGTGTTGTCCTGTAGTGGCTCTAGAGCTCTCTCTCTCTCTGTGTTGTCCTGTAGTGGCTCTAGAGCTCTCTCTCTCTGTCTTGTCCTGTAGTGGATCTAGAGCTCTCTCTCTCTGTCTTGTCCTGTAGTGGATCTAGAGCTCTCTCTCTCTATGTTGTCCTGTAGTGGCTCTAGAGCTCTCTCTCTCTCTGTTGTCCTGTAGTGGCTCTAGAGCTCTCTCTCTCTGTGTTGTCCTGTAGTGGCTCTAGAGCTCTCTCTCTCTGTGTTATCCTGTAGTGGCTCTCTCTCTCTCTCTCTGTTGTCCTGTAGTGGCTCTCTCGCTCTCTCTCTCTCTGTTGTCCTATAGTGTCTCTCTCTCTCTCTCTCTCTCTCTCTGTTGTCCTGTAGTGGCTCTCTCGCTCTCTCTCGCTGTGTTGTCCTGTAGTGGCTCAAGAGCTCTCGCTCTCTCTCGCTCTCTCTCTGTTGTCCTGTAGTTGCTCTCTCTCTCTCTCTGTTGTTCTGTAGTGGCTCTAGAGCTCTCTCTCTCTCTGTGTTGTCCTGTAGTGGCTCTAGAGCTCTCTCTCTCTCTCTGTTGTCCTGTAGTGGCTCTAGAGCTCTCTCTCTCTGTGTTGTCCTGTAGTGACTCTAGAGCTCTCTCTCTCTGTGTTGTCCTGTAGTGGCTCTAGAGCTGTCTCTCTCTCTGTGTTGTCCTGTAGTGGCTCTAGCTCTCTCTCGCTCTCTCTCTGTTGTCCTGTAGTGGCTCTAGAGCTCTCTCTCTCTCTGTGTTGTCCTGTAGTGACTCTAGAGCTGTCTCTCTCTCTGTGTTCTGTAGTGGCTCTAGAGCTCTCTCTGTGTTGTTCTGTAGTGGCTCTAGAGCTCTCTCTCTCTGTGTTGTCCTGTAGTGGCTCTAGAGCTGTCTCTCTCTCTGTTGTCCTGTAGTGGCTCTCTCTCTCTCTGTTGTCCTGTAGTGTGTCTCTCTCTCATCTCTCTCTCTCCTACTCTCTCTCGCTCTCTCTCTCTCCTACTCTCTCTCTCTCTCTCTTTCTCCTACTCTCTCTCTCTCTCTCTCCTACTCTCTCTCTCTCTCTCTCTCTCTCTCTCTCCTACTCTCTCTCCCCCCCCCCCCCCCCCCCCCTGTGTTGTCCTGTAGTGGCTCTCTCGCTCTCTGTGTTGTCCTGTAGTGGCTCTAGATCTGTCTCTTTGTCATCCTATGACGCCTCAGTGGATTTTTGTCCAACTGCTCTTGACTCAGTTTAAAAGTGAGTGATATACACAGTTTGTGTGTGTTACACTCGCTGGCCACCTCAGGTCATATCATAGTTGGAATGTATACTGAGCTGCCCGGCTCCCTGTAGACAGTAAGCAAGTCTTTGTGAGTCTCTAGCCCCAGACTCAGAGCCCAGTATCAGTGTCCCTCTTGAGAGGACCAGGAGTTCAGCAGCACCATGGGGAGTGGAGGTGACCAAGCGCTGTGAGCCCTGATGCATGTACACTCTCTCACTCCCCAACACCCTCCCTTCTGTCGGGCTCACTTACCCATGAAGCAGTGGACCTGACAGCTCAATTGGAGTTGGGCTATCTGGAGGTCCACTCATGTACAATAGAGTAGAGAGACTCTCACTAAAGTGGATGATGATTGATTTTGCCATTTACCATTTAGGAGAGAAGTTTTCATCTTGGATCTGAATCAGCAACTGTTTTTAAAAGATGAAAGCAGCGGTTATGGATTTCTGATGTGTCATAACGATTGCCACATCCATGTTTTGGAGCGAGGGGCAAACCTTAACTAGCCTATTGCTCACGTAAAGTAGACACATTTATTGGCCCCTCACTGGGACTGCTGAGTACTGGATGACTAAAGTACCTCTGTGTTCCAGAGGGCCACTCTGTGTGACAGACTGACACTATGACTCCTGCCTGCTCAGAGCAAATGACCCAGCAGCACCTGTCCCAAACACAGCCCTGTATGGAAGGCACAGACAGGGGGGGCTGTAGATTTTAAAAGCCCCCTGCACCGTTCACTAATCTAACTGTCACAGAAACGCAGCTCTGATGTGGTCCTCATCAGTTACATTGTGTACCAGGGTTTGCGTTAGCTGGTAATAGCCATCTTTTCCCCCCAAAAAATCCCATTGTGTTTTTGCCTATTAATTGATGTGAAATACCAGTCGATACTGCTCAAACCAGTAGCCTTTTTCAAAATCAACTTGCTTTCATTGTCCAGTAGCCAAATACACAATCCTAGTCATATTAGTAACCAATGCTAGTTGTTGCATCTTTAGATTTCCCCTCTTTCTTAATTTCTAAGGCATATTTTCATCTCTGTCACATGAAACCGCTCAAAATGGCGTTTTCCTGCTAATTGCATTATGGAACTAACATTCACACGTAGCCTACTGCCTCACATTTGTTGTCTAATTCCTCACATTTGTTGTCTAATTCCTCACATTTGTTGTCTAATTCCTCACATTTGTTGTCTAATTCCTCACATTTGTTGTCTAATTCCTCACATTTGCAGACTGATGTAAGATAGTCTACTATTCCTAATGTGATGATTTAGATTGGATAGTCCTAATTTCGGCTAATAATATAATTTGTTCACTGTTCTCTGAAAGGATTGTTCAATGCAGTGTAGTAGGCCTAGGCTATATCAGAACCTACATGTCTTCTCTCTCTGCACAGGAAATGTTGGCCTTTTATAAACACATTTTATGCAATTCAACTATGCTTTATATGACTAGAGACATGAGCAGATTTCTTTTTTTAGATGAGAAAATTACAGGGTAGCCTACTGACAAACAGATCAATGCAAATAACATTGTCTGATCCATATATTAAGCCAATGAAAAGTGGAGACACAAGTACAATATGACATCCATCTAACCTGGAGGAGAAAATGATTGTCCAAAAACAAACCGAAGTGCCACTGACCCAATGATAAAGACAGTGAATATGTACTAAAATATACTTTTTTTAAATGTGCCTCGACAAAGCAACACAAAGTTCACAGAATCACAAAATCAAGTGCTGAGTCAGCGTGGGATATGGCTGCTGTTCTCTGCTGGTGCAAATAAGATCCTTTTAAATTAAGTTGAGATGTTTGATAACTGAAAGACATTGGTTTCTTTTCATTCTCATCTCTTTACAGCAATAGCCATTTGTTTCCTCAACAGTTTTTCCGCGATTATACATTTTGATATTGCGATATGCCTGGATATTGCGATATGCCTCTGCTTTTCACTGACAGTTGCAACTCAACAGTCATCTAGGCCTATTTTTTTAAGAAGCTAATGATCCTCTGTGGCCAAATCATTCTTTCTGGTGTAGTAGCCTATTTTGAACGATTTTATTTATTTATGTTTTTATAGAATAAGCTAATTAGGCTATATCATTTTGGCAATTCAATTTACTTTAGGGAAAGCTTTCCTAATGGAAACCCTGGAGTTTGTGTGTGTGTGCGCGCCACTGTGATTACACTGCCTAGGCCTTGCCACCATGCCTCTCAACCACATCCCACCAATAAGCATTTGGCATTAGAGGATGCAGCAGTCATGCGCTGATTGGGAAAGGAGCGACAACTTCTCTGTCTTATGCTGAGTGTCTCAATATATTAACCCAGAGGGGTTTTGAGACATCTAGCAATGCACTGCCCCACAATGTGCTGACGAAATGTCTCTCCTTTGAAAACCTATAAGATGTTTGTGAATTTGAGAAGGGGCTGTCTATTTTTTTGCGTTTCTCCTCTGCAGAGCAGAATAGTCTGAACACCTTATCAACAATCATATTCAGTGTCTGTCAATGGAAGGCTGAGCTGCTTTCCCCTCAACAGGGATGCTATCAAACACACTGGATATGGAATCAGCTTTTGAATATAGCCAGTCTGGCATTTTACCATTTTGAGATATGACCGCAGCTCATGTAATGAATAAAGATGATTTTTATTTTCATCGTTGCCCAAGCCCGTCCAGCCATCTAAACTCAAAGACACACAAAAGCACCCCCCCCACCCCTTCCACACACACCTGTCCCAAGCAGCCAATGGGCGTGTGATTATTTCAACCACTTTTTAGAGCACAACACTGTTGACGGATGCATCTGCTGAGTAAATCTTGATGGATTTTCACTCTAAATTCCCTATTATACTGTGTTTGTTCTTCTCCTGCATCTCCGGGAGCCTTCACGCCTGCCAGGCTTTCTGTCTGAGCAGTGATCGACGAACCAGACATTGAAAAACATTTGCTCTGATTCTATCTTCTCCATATGTTGAGCTTGTTTGATGAATGTGAGAGCAACATGGATTTTTTTTTTGACACGCATGCACACACAGATGGTCACATTCTCTCTCAACACAAATGACATGTTTTGCTCCAGCTCCATTCCATTCAATGTGCAGTATAAGGTTTATTTTCTCAGTAAAGGGTGCCTCCCTACATACAGTATATTGGCCCACACAACATGCTGTGTCTTGAATCCAAAATGATTAGGACCCAATTCCTTAATAGGTGTGTGATTTAATGTGACTTAACAGGAATATTTACCAGCATATACGGTAGGAACGTCTATTATGCTCGAGCTCTTATCATACCGTTTCAATAGTCACAGGTTGAGACGGCTTGTGGGATCCTATAGGCTTTGTGTGTTTCCTTACTAATGGTTGTATGTTAGCTCAGCAACATACTGTCAATTCAGCACTGTTGTCATATTGAACACTTTGAATACATCCTGACAACTAAAGTCCAGCACTCCAGGTGTTCTCTCTCTCTCTCCTGTCTCCTTTTTCTCCCCCTCTCTCATTCCGTTTCCTTGTCACTTTTCCTCATTGGTTTCAGCTGTATTCTCATTCTTTTTTTGTCTCGTTCTCCACTTCTACCCTTTTCTCTCTCCTTGCTTCTTGGGTCATTTTTAAAGTTATTCAGAGTAGACAGGTAGAATAACAATTAGCGGCAGGAATGGATTCATTCATTTCTCACAGATATGAATATTCAGTGTAAACAGTGCAGCTTTATTCATGAGTCAAATCTTATGTGCTTATTAGATGCAGTGTTGGTTTGACATGTCAGTGCACAGCATAATATTGAGATGGCCTGACATTAGGCTAACCCTTTGAGGAAGGTATGAGTGTAGACTTCAACACTCATTCCTGCTTTGCTCCTCGCAATGGCTACTGCCCACCAGTCCACCCATTATCAAGTATGCGTAACTGCGTATGTGGAGTGTGTCTGAAAGTGGGTGCTGTGAAATAATTTGAGGATCAACCTGAGTGGGTGTATATGTTATGTTTCATAAGTTAATTGGGCAGATTGGTTGCCACTCGACAATTTTGTGTGGCTGCTTCCTTGTAGTATTTTAGCTAATCTGGTTCGGAGAATTAATGTAGGAGGTTCGGAGAATTCATTTAGGAGGTTCAGAGAATTAACGTAGGAGGTTAGGGGAGTTAACGTAGGAGGTTAGGAGAGTTAACGTAGGAGGTTAGGAGAATTAACGTAGGAGGTTAGGAGAATTAACGTAGGAGGTTAGGAGAATTAACGTAGGAGGTTAGGAGAATTAACGTAGGAGGTTAGGAGAATGAGGTTAGGGAAATGGTAAGCTTCGCTAACAAGCAACAAGCAGCCACGCAAAACGGTCGAATGGCAAACAATCTGTCCAATTAGCTGTTAGGTTTCCATACACCTACTTATGTTGATCCTCCCACCTATTTCACAATGCCCACTTTCAGACACACTCCACGTATGTAGTTATCCATGACTCCCCACTATGCCATCATTGGCTTGAATGGGGATGCCTGTTTTATTCATTTTACTTCTATGGCAGCACCTGCAGGCAGGAGCGTAGGAGAGGATAATGTTTTTTTTTTACACAGTTCTAGATTTTTTATGCATTTAATGCATTTATGCATTTAGTGCAGAAACTATACCATGCAGTCCAAGGAACTGTCTGTAGATCTCTGAGAATTGTGATGAGGTAGAGTGTTGAAAGTGTCCAAGAACACATTGGGAAAAGATATGGAACTACCGAGACTCTGCCTGGAGCTGGCCGTCTGACCAGACTGAACAACCAGGCAAGAAGGACATTGGTCAGGGAGGTGGCCAAGAACCCAATGACCAGTCTGACAAAACTACAGAGTTCCTTGGCTGAGATGGGAGAACCTGCCAGAAGGACAACAGTCTTTATAGCACTTCACCTATCTGGGCTTTATGGGAGAGTGTCTAGACAGAAGCCACTCCTTAGAAAATGGCACATGACAGCACGACTGGAGTTTGCAAAAAGGCATAAGAAAAACTCTGGCAAAAGATTATGTGGTCTATAGGCCTCCCGAGTTGCTCAGTGGTCTAAGGCAGTGCTAGCTGTGCCACTAGAGATCCTGATTTGAGTCCAGGCTTGGACGCAGCTTGCCGCGACCGGGAGACCTATGGGGCGGCGAACAATTGGCCCACCGTTGTCCGGGTTAGGGGAGGGTTTGGCCGGCAGGGAGCGACTCCTGCGACTCCTAGCGACTCCTGTGGCGGGCCGGGCACAATGCACCTGACAAGGTCGACAGGTGTAAGGCTTCCGGTTTAAGTGGTAGTTGTGTCAGGAAGCAGTGCGGCTTGGCTGGGTTGTGCTTCGGAGGATGCACGGCTCTTGACCTTTGCCTCTCCCGAGTCCATACGGGAGATCCAGCGATGGGACAAGACTGTAACTACAAATTGGATATGACGAAATTGGGGAGAATAAAAATAAATAAAGATTCTGTGGTCTGATGCGTCAAACTCTTTGACCTGAATGCAAAGCTCTATTTCTGGAGAAAACCAGGCACAGCTCATCACCAATCTAACACCATTCCTACCGTGAAGCATGGTGGTGTGAGCATCATGCTATCGGGATGCTTTTCAGCAGCAGGAAGTGGGATACTGGTAAGGATGAGGGAACAATGAATGGAGCTAAATACAGGCACATCCTTGATGAGAACCTGCTTCAGAGTGCAAAAGACCTTAGACTGGGGCAAAGACATTTACAATGTCTCCAAGCATACAGCCGAAGCAATGCTGGAATTGTTTCTGAACAAAAATGTGAACGTCCTCGAGTGGCCCTGCCAAAGCCACAGACTTCAATCCCATAGACAATCTCTGGAAAGACTTAAAGATTGCTGTTCACTGCCGCTCCCCATCTAAATTAACCTTTGTTGAGCAAATCTGCAAGAAAGAATGGGAGATAATCCCAAATCCAGATGTGTAAAACTGATAAACATAACACCCAAGATGACTCAAAGCTGTAATCGCCGCCAAAGGTGCTTCTACTAAGTATTGACTCAGGGTGTGAATACTTATGTATAGATATTTCTGTATTTAATTTTCAATACATTTCAGATTTTCTTTTCTCACTTTGTCATTTTGGGTTATTGTGTGTGGATGGGTGAGAATTTGTTTAATGTAATCCACTCTGAATTCTGTAACACAACAAAATTAATGAATACCCCATAATGGCAAAGCAAAAACAGGCTTTTATTTTTGCAAATGTTTATAATGAAAAAATGGATACAGCCTTGAGTCTTCTTGGGTATGACGCTACAAGCTTGGCACACCTGTATTTGGGGACTTTCTCCCATTGTTCTCTGTAGATCCTCTCAAGCTCTGTCAGGTTGGATGGGAAGCGTTGCTGCACAGCCAATTTCAGGTCTCTCCAGAGATGTTTGATCGGGTTCATGTCCGGGCTCTGGCTGGGACACTCAAGGACATTCAGAGACCTGTCCCAAAGCCACTCCTGAATTGTCTCCCAGTCCCTACCACTGAAAAACCTCCCCACAGCATGATACTGCCACCACCATGCTTCATCGTTGGGATGCTGCCAGGTTTCCTCCAGACTAGAGGTCGACCGATTTATGATTTTTCAACGCCGATACCGATTACTGGAGGGCCAAAAAAGCAGAGAAATCGGCCAATTTAAAAAAATATATATTTTTTACAAATATTTGTAGTAATGACAATTACAACAATATAGAATGAACACTTATTTTAACTAAATATAATACATCAATAAAATCAATTTAGCCTCAAGTAAATAATGAAACATATTCAATTTGGTTTAAATAATGCAAAAACAAAGTGTTGGAGAAGAAAGTAAAAGTGCAATATGTGCTATGTAAGAAAACTAACGTTTCAGTTCCTTGCTCAGAACATGAGAACATATGAAAGCTGGTGGTTCCTTTTAACATGAGTCTTCAATTTTCCCAGGTACGAAGTTTTAGGTTGTAGTTATTATAGGAATTATAGGACTATTTCCCTCTATACCATTTGTATTTCATTAACCTTTGACTATTGAATGTTCTTATAGGCACTTTAGTATTGCCAGTGTAACAGCATAGCTTCCGTCCCTCTAGTTAGCGCGCGCTAACTAGCTAGCCATTTCATTTCAGTTACACGAGCCTCATCTCGGGAGTTGATAGGCTTGAAGTCATAAATAGCACAATGCTTGACGCACATTGAAGAGATGCTGGCAAAATGCACAAAAGTGCTGTTTGACTGAATGTTTACGCGCCTGCTTCTGCCTACCACCGCTCAGTCAGATACTTGTATGCTCAGTCAGATTATATGCAACGCAGGGCACGCTAGATAATATCTAGTAATATCATCAACCTTAACTAGTGATTATGATTGATTGTTTTTTATAAGATAAATTTAGTGCTAGCTAGCAACTTACCGTGGCTTACTGCATTCACGTAACAGGCAGTCTCCGTGTGGAGTGCAACGAGAGAGAGGCAGGTTGTTATTGCGTTGGACGAGTTAACTGTAAGGTTGCAAGATTGGATCCCCCGAGCTGTCAAGGTGAAAATCTGTCGTTCTGCCCCTGAACAAGGAAGTTAACCCACCGTTCCTAGGCCGTCATTGAAAATAAGAATGTGTTCTTAACTGACTTACCTAGTTAAATAAAGGCATATATTTTTTTAAATCGGCGCCCAAAAATACCTATTTCCGATTGTTATGAAAACTTGAAATGGGCCCTAATTAATAGGCCATTCCGATTAATCGGTCGACCTCTATTCCGGACATGATGCTTGGTATTCGGGCCAAAGAGTTGAATTTTGTTTCACCAGACCAGAGAATCTTGTTTCACATGGTCTGAGAGTCTTTAGATAGCTTTTTGAAAACTACAAGCGGGCTGTCATGTGCCTTTTACTGAGGAGTGGATTCCGTCTGGCCACTCTACCATAAAGGCCTGATTAGTGGAGTGCTGCAGAGATGGTTGTCCTTCTGGAAGGTTCTCCCATCCCCACAGAGGAACTATGGAGCTCCGTCAGAGTGCCCATTGGGTTCTTGGTCACCTCCCTGACCAAGGCCCTTCTCCCCCGATTGCTCAGTTTGGCCGGGCGGCCAGCTCTAGGAAGAGTCTTGGTGGTTCCAACCTCTTCCATTTAAGAATGATTGCGGCCACTTTGTTCTTGGGGACCTTCAATGCTCCAGAAATGTGTGCCTCGATCTGTGCCTCAACACAATCCTGTCTCTGAGCTCTGTGGATAATTCCTTCGACCTCGTGGCTTGGTTTTTGCTCTGACAAGCACTGTCAACTTGCGGGACCTTTATATAGACAGGTGTGTTCCTTTCCAAATCATGTCCAATCAATTGAATTTACCACAGGTGGACTCCAATCAAGTTGTAGAAACATCTCAAGCATGATCAATGGAAACAGGATGCACCTACTCTCAATTTCGAGTCTCATAGTGAAGGGCCTGAATACTTGTTTGCATAAGGTATTTCTGTTTTTTATTTTTAATAAATGTAAAAACGGTTTTTGCTTTGTCATTATGGGGTATTGTGTGTAGATTGACTAGGAAAATGTTTTATTTGATCAATTTGAGACATAACATAATGTGGAAAAGGGGAAGGGGTCTAAATACTAATCGAATACACTCTTGTCTTTAAAAGAGTAGAAGTGGACAATTATGTAATCCATATTTTATTACACCATTCTGTGTAAAACAGTGCTATGAAATACAAAGCCCTCCCACTGAGTAGTTTTACTGTAACCAGTGCATTCCATGATGTAAGTGGTGCCTGACTACTGAACCAGTGTGAGAAAGAGGTGGTCTGTCTGATACTGTGTTTGACCACGACAGCCTTGCTGAATCCAGTGTTGATGGTGCGGTGCTATAAGAGAGGCTCCTGGTGTCCTCCTGGTCCTCCTGGTGTCCTCCTGGTCCTCCCATGTCTCTGGCTGTTTGGCTGGCAACAGGGCAGCGTTTACACCTCTGACTGGCGCTGGCGTCTGAGATCAGCTGGAGCGTAGCATATGCTTCTCTCCTGAGCCACCGTTCTGCCGAGCTTGTACCATATGTCAACCCCTCATTCCTCCCCCTGTCTTTCTCAGCCATGCGTGACGTGTACTGGCATTCTTTCCCATCTCTACCTCCCCGTTATTCCGTGTTAAACAAACAACTGCCATTCTTTTTTTGCCTCTATTTATTTCCACAAGGGCCTTTGTTTGATATCTTATCTCCCTGGTGGGAATGGAGGAGTGTCTTTTGAAAGTGTGTCGCTGGCATGTAGGCCTAGATGTTGTATGTCAGCTGGTCTCACTTGTTCTGTCTGTGGAGAGATGAAAGACCTGGGGATAGGATGAGGGTTTGTTTTCTTCTTGTGTTTCCAACTTCATTGTGTTGTTAACATAGCATTAACATGGCCACCAAACTGTTTTGTATTCAGTTGTGCGAATGTGCGACGTGAGAGTATGTTGTTTATACCCAGTGTGTGTGTGCAATGTTCCTGCATTTGTGTAACACCCATTGTCTTTCATTAAAGTGCAACTGCAGCCAGCTACAATAAGCAAACCTGCTCAGGCCTCTGAATCACTAATAGAATGTGTGAGCGAGCGCTGTGAGGGAAAGCAAAACAAAAGGCTACCGCTGCTAGTACGGAAATCTGTGAGTTTATGGATCATAAAGGGACGTAATCATATCTCTGATGTGTGTTTCTGCGGTAAAACAATCAGAATGCCTCTCCAATGGTTTTCTAAATACATTTTGAGGAATATGAGCTGCGTTTCAGGGACCACACAAATCAAAATGTAATTTTGGACTCGTGACAGCTAGGCTGTATTGACATTGCGGGAGGCACATTACCGTTACTCATGCTTTAGGCCCTGTTGCCTCGCCAACGCGCCTAACACTTGTTCAGGCAGAAGGTATGGGGCCATTTATTTTGGTAATGTTGCCTCTAAATTGCATGTTTTAGTAGGGCTATTCCATGCTCCATTCAGCAGTAAATTTGTAAGAAGAAATAAAATGTTTTTTTCCTCATTAGTCTCATTAGTGCATTTGTTCCCGTTTAAAAAAAATCCTGTGTCTGAATTGCTTCATACTGTGGGGCCCATTCTCATTCCATTCTATTACACTGCACTCTGTTTGATAATGATGCTTTTTCCCGCCAATGAATGGGAATGACTTGGGACAAGGCCTGCATTCTAGTAGGACTAGCTGTAGGACTACCTCATCATACATAGTTAAATAAATCCCGGCAAGTTTAGAAGTAGCCTAGTTAATTGATTAACATCAAACAGTATGATGTCTTGAGCGTCTAGTGAGCCGACAGATTCAGTGCAACCCTCATCTCGGCTGAGTGAGGGATTTGGAGAAGACTGGAATCTCAGCATTGTAAAGCTGGCCAACATGGATGGACTCCCATTCTCTGTCCACATATCCCTCCTCAGCCAGCCTCTCTCTCCCAGCCTACACCCCCTCACACACTTCAAGCACTTTAAAGACCGCTTTCATCTCCTCCGTCTAGAAAACAAGCCTGAGTCTTTTGAAGAGCTCTGACACTCTCAATAACAACGAGAGCTGTATGAGTGTTTTCTTCAACAGGACCGGTCCTCTCGTGATTATCAGAAGTGTTGGGATCAGTGTCCTGCACAGCTGGACCTAATGCAGTCTTTTATACTAGTCCGTTTGATACCTGGTGTTTTCACCTAATGTGTGTAATGTATGATGGAACATTTTGATAAGGTGTGGCTTTTCTGATTCTTCTCTGAGGTAAATGGAATCACAGCCATTCTCAGTACTGAAACACTTCAGATATTGTGCTGTTTTGAGATGCTTGGGGAGAGCTGGAGAGAGAGAGGGAGGAAAAAGGGCAGGCAGCATTGAGGAGGAGTTTGATTGACATGGACATAAATGTTGGCAGCTAGAAGACTACTCTCCAGAGGGCAGATAAAGACGGCGGCAGTAGTTTTGGGTCACAGGCAGCCAGCAAGCAGCTAATACTCTGGCTGGTATAGACTCAATCAGGTTCCCTGCCCTAAGACGAGTGTGTATGTGGTGGTGCACAAACACTGTTTCTGTAAATGAGAAAATAGATTCCGCAAGTAGATTGCTTGAGGAATTGAACTGCTAGTATTTTTTTATATGGATAACATTTTACTCTAGGTGTCCTAATGCATGCATTCATAATGTCTTTACAACAGCTATATAAAACATTTATCATAAGCTGTCAAATTGTCATAACAGTTATGATATTATAGAACAAGTTGTAATGTGTTATAGCAAGTCTTCCGCTTATTGGTGTCCTTTTTAGTAGTGGTTTCTTTGCAGCAATTTGACCATGAAGGCCTGACTCATGTCTCCTCTGAACAGTTGAATGTGTGTCTGCTACTTGAACTCTGACGCATTTATTTGGGCTGCAATATCTGAGACTGGTAACTCTAATGAACTTATCCTTGTGGCAGGGCTTACAAACCATCATGGATTACAGAGGGAAACCCAGCCATGAGCTGCCCAGTAACCTGCTAAACAAGCTAAATGCCATCTATGCTCACATTGAGGCAAGTAGCACTGAACCATGCATGAGAGCACCAGCTGTTCCGGAAGACTGTTATCATGCTCTCCATAGCCGATGTAAAACCTTTAAACAGGTTAACATTCACAGACTGATTACCAGCTGGCAAGTGTCTAAACTGACATTTTTAATATCTCCCTGACCCAGTCTGTAATACCTGCATTTTTCTAGCAGACCACCATAGTCCCTGTGCCCAAGTAAACCTTCCTAAATGACTATCGCCCCGAAGCACTCATTTGTAGCCATGAAAGGCTTTGAAAGGCTGATCATAGCTCACATCAACACCATCATCCCAGAAACCCTGCACCCACTCCAATTCTTATACCGCACCAACACTGCCCTTTCCCACCTGGACAAAAGGAACACATATGTGAGAATGCTGTTCATTGACTACAGCTCAGTGTTCAACACCATAGTGCCCACAAATCTTATCACTAAGCTAAGGACCCTGGGACTGAACACCTCCCTCTGTAACTGGGTCCTGGACTTCCTGGCGGTCCGCCCCCAAGTGGTGAGGGTAGGCAACAAAATATCCACAACGCTGACCATCAACACAGGGGCGTCTCGGGTGTGTGCTTAGTCCCCTCCTGTACTCCCTATTCACCCACAACTGCGTGGCCAAACACAACTCCAACACCATCATTACGTTTGCCGACGACTCAACGGTGATGTGCCTGATCACCAACGACGATGAGAGGTGGTCTGAGACCTGGGAGTGTGATGCTAGAGCAGCAACCTCTCCCTCAACTTGAGCAAGACAAAGGAGCTGATCGTGGACTACATAAATCGGAGGGCTGAGCAGCCCCCATTCACCTAGGCAGGGCTGTAGTGGAGAAGGTTGAGAGCTTCAAGTTCCTTGGTGTGATATTATGGTCCAAGCACACCAACACAGTCATGAGGCGGGCACAATGTCTCTTCTCCCTCAAGAGGCTGAAAATATTTGGCATGGGTCCTCTGATCCTCAAAACGTTCTACAGCTGCACCATCGAGAGCATCACTGGTTGCATCACTGCTTTTTATGGCAACTGCATGGCATCCGACCGTAAGGCGCTACTAAGGGTAGTGCGACAGCTTATCACTAATGTGTTATATAGCTGTTTATAAAGGTGTTTTGGATGCATGCGTAAAGACACCTACAGCGAGGTGTTAATCTTTACACTTGGAGAGCAACTGAATGGAGTTATTCTACCTGGAAAACATTATTTTATTAAAGCTACAGCTTCGTCTGCATAAAATGTTTTTTTCCTCTGTCTGAACAAGTTTAAGTGTTCCCTCCCTCAGTACCATGCCGTTGTGATTTTACGTGAATGGGGTTTGAATGGATTATTATGCAAATGTTCTTCAGGTAACTGAGCATTTACATAGCTATTAACTGTTAATGTTAAGTCAAAACAGCAGTGTGCTCTGCTGCATTCTCTTTCCCAACTACCAAGCACAGTGGTGCCACAGCCAGCAAAAACATCAGTGTCCTCCTTTACTTTTGGATCAGGTAGGGGTCTGTGGAGTTGCAGGTATCTCTGCCACACCGCCCTTTTCCCCCTGAGAACCAGCCTGTCACACAGAAAGACGGATGGCACGGGGAGTTTTCCTACCAAGAAGCCACGCTCCTGGGGAAAGAGGGGACACGGGAGAGGCTGAGGAGGAGCTTTTTCAAGCCAAGGTCATTAACACAGGCTGGACAGGACCGACAGTGACGGCCTAGACGTGCTCACCTATTATGTGCACATATGCACAGTTTATGGCAGTATGGATTAGGCAGAGCAATGTACGTGATGCTTGTAGTGTCCTTAAAGCCATGTAGTAGACATCTGCTTTTCCTGTATAGGATTTGTCTGTTGTCATCATAGCTGGCAGAGACCTTACAACTGGAGAAAACGACATGCTCACGGAAATTCTCTTAACAGCTTTAAATAGGCTTTGGAAAATAAGGCTTCCTTGAAAGAGCTGATTTCTATAAGCGGCTTATGGTAGTTCCACCTTCTCATTATGCTTCTTAACCTTTTCATTATATGTGGAATTATTTCTCAGACATATTCAGAATGGTGTATGGATGGCGCTAATAGTGTGTTAGAAGTCATTATGATTACCATTATGCTTGACGCTTATGACGCACTCACTGTAGTCCTTGGGTTCCAGGGGATAAAGTGGTATGAATCACTCCAGAGCAGTAGAAGACACACCACTCACTGTAGTCCTTGGGTTCCAGGGGATAAAGTGATATGAATCACTCCAGAGCAGTAGAAGACACACCACTCACTGTAGTCCTTGGGTTCCAGGGGATAAAGTGATATTAATCACTCCAGAGCAGTAGAAGACACACCACTCACTGTAGTCCTTGGGTTCCAGGGGATAAAGTGATATGAATCACTCCAGAGCAGTAGAAGACACACCACTCACTGTAGTCCTTGGGTTCCAGGGGATAAAGTGATATTAATCACTCCAGAGCAGTAGAAGACACACCACTCACTGTAGTCCTTGGGTTCCAGGGGATAAAGTGATATTAATCACTCCAGAGCAGTAGAAGACACACCACTCACTGTAGTCCTTGGGTTCCAGGGGATAAAGTGATATTAATCACTCCAGAGCAGTAGAAGACACACCACTCACTGTAGTCCTTGGGTTCCAGGGGATAAAGTGATATTAATCACTCCAGAGCAGTAGAAGACACACCACTCACTGTAGTCCTTGGGTTCCAGGGGATAAAGTGATATTAATCACTCCAGAGCAGTAGAAGACACACCACTCACTGTAGTCCTTGGGTTCCAGGGGATAAAGTGATATTAATCACTCCAGAGCAGTGGAAGACACACCACTCACTGTATGGAACTCTGCTCCACGTCTTTTATTACTCACCTGTGAAACCTAGAGGAATGCTGCCTACGTTCCAAGTTCATCTCCTCAGTCGTGTTTGTATAAGCAGGCTTGAATATGCTCATCATAATGACCTCGGCCCTTTCCCTCATTGCTATTTCAGTAGAATGCCAATGTTGGTTAAATGACTATATGCCATTAATGAGACATTGGCTGATAACTTTAGACGACCATACCCCTGGGCCGTTGTCTGTAAAGTCTTACTCCAGAGTGACTAACAGTTTCCACACTGGTCCAGGGGTTTGAACTCTGCCTCTCTGTCATAGAGTGCCACTTAGTCCAGCTCTGGAAATCTTTAGTGCGGACAGTGTGTGGAGCCTAACGAGGAGTCGGCTGTCATGATACTACTGCAGGCAGCAGAGGTCTAGGTTGACGATGAACCCCTGTAGAGCTCCACAGAGACTGCATCATTAGATACAGCCACATCCTCTGAGTGGTCGTTACCTGGCGCAGTTGGAATGGATAGTGCAACAGCATTGCACAGCTCAAAGAGGTCACATACTCTGTTTTTGGTGGCTTACCATTAGCCCCATACTAGTCATAAGGAAATAAAGGCTTACAAGTTTGTTAACTGCATTAACTTCTAAGCTTCATTACTGCAGCAGTCAATCAATCAATCAATCAAATTTATTTTATATAGCCCTTCGTACATCAGCTGATATCTCAAAGTGCTGTACAGAAACCCAGCCTAAAACCCCAAACAGCAAGCAATGCAGGTGAAGAAGCACGGTGGCTAGGAAAAACTCCCTAGAAAGGCCAAAACCTAGGAAGAAACCTAGAGAGGAACCAGGCTATGTGGGGTGGCCAGTCCTCTTCTGGCTGTGCCGGGTGGAGATTATAACAAAACATGGTCAAGATGTTCAAATGTTCATAAATGACCAGCATGGTCGAATAATAATAAGGCAGAATAGTTGAAACTGGAGCAGCAGCACAGTCAGGTGGACTGGGGACAGCAAGGAGTCATCATGTCAGGTATTCCTGGGGCATGGTCCTAGGGCTCAGGTCCTCCGAGAGAGAGAAAGAAAGAGAGAATTAGAGAGAGCATATGTGGGATGGCCAGTCCTCTTCTGGCTGTGCCGGGTGGAGATTATAACAGAACATGGCCAAGATGTTCAAATGTTCATAAATGATCAGCATGGTCGAATAATAATAAGGCAGAACAGTTGAAACTGGAGCAGCAGCACAGCCAGGTGGACTGGGGACAGCAAGGAGTCATCATGTCAGGTAGTCCTGGGGCATGGTCCTAGGGCTCAGGTCCTCCGAGAGAGAGAAAGAGAGAAGGAGAGAATTACAGAACGCACACTTAGATTCACACAGGACACCGAATAGGACAGGAGAAGTACTCCAGATATAACAAACTGACCCTAGCCCCCCGACACATAAACTACTGCAGCATAAATACTGGAGGCTGAGACAGGAGGGGTCAGGAGACACTGTGGCCCACTCCGAGGACACCCCCGGACAGGGCCAAACAGGAAGGATATAACCCCACCCACTTTGCCAAAGCACAGCCCCCACACCACTAGAGGGAGTGGAGAATGATAGTCCTAGGTGTGTTCTCGATACAGCGAGTAATTATCTATCCAAATGTTCCGAATTGTTTATAGTCACATGTACAGGTTTGCAGGTGTGATTGCAGGGTACAGTGAAAGTCTTTGTCCATAGGGGGAGTAGCAGGGGGGAGGGGGTTGTCCATAGTGGGAGTAGCAGGGGGGAGGGGTTGTCCATATTGGGAGTAGCAGGGGGGAGGGGTTGTCCATAGGGGGAGTAGCAGGGGGAGGGGTTGTCCATAGGGGGAGTAGCAGGGGGGAGGGGTTGTCCATAGGGGGAGTAGCAGGGGGGAGGGGTTGTCCCTAGGGGGAGTAGCAGGGGGGAGGGGTTGTCCATAGCGTGAGTAGCAGGGGGGAGGGGTTGTCCATAGGGTGAGTAGCAGGGGGGGGGGGGGGGTTGTCCATAGGGGGAGTAGGAGGGGGGAGTGGTTGTCCATTGGGGGAGTAACAGGGGGGAGGGGTTGTCCTGGAGCTGGGTGCTGGGCTGCTCAGTCTGACCTGGAGCTGGGTGCTGGGTGCTGGGCTGCTCAGTCTGACCTGGTGCTGGGCTGCTCAGTCTGACCTGGAGCTGGGTGCTGGGCTGCTCAGTCTGACCTGGTGCTGGGCTGCTCAGTCTGACCTGGAGCTGGGTGCTGGGCTGCTCAGTCTGACCTGGAGCTGGGTGCTGGGCTTCTCAGTCTGACCTGGTGCTGGGCTGCTCAGTCTGACCTGGAGCTGGGTGCTGGGCTGCTCAGTCTGACCTGGTGCTGGGCTGCTCAGTCTGACCTGGTGCTGGGCTTCTCAGTCTGACCTGGAGCTGGGAGCTGGGCTTCTCAGTCTGACTTGGAGCTGGGAGCTGGGCTGCTCAGTCTGACCTGGAGCTGGGTGCTAGGCTTCTCAGTCTGACCTGGAGCTGGGCTGCTCAGTCTGACCTGGAGCTGGGCTGCTCAGTCTGACCTGGAGCTGGGTGCTGGGCTTCTCAGTCTGACCTGGAGCTGGGTGCTGGGCTGTTCAGTCTGACCTGGAGCTGGGTGCTGGGCTGCTCAGTCTGACCTGGAGCTGGGTGCTGGGCTTCTCAGTCTGACCTGGGGCTGGGTGCTGGGCTGCTCAGTCTGACCTGGTGCTGGGCTGCTCAGTCTGACCTGGAGCTGGGTGCTGGGCTGCTCAGTCTGACCTGGTGCTGGGCTGCTCAGTCTGACCTGGAGCTGGGTGCTGGGCTGCTCAGTCTGACCTGGAGCTGGGTGCTGGGCTGCTCAGTCTGACCTGGAGCTGGGTGCTGGGCTGCTCAGTCTGACCTGGAGCTGGGTGCTTGGCTGCTCAGTCTGACCTGGAGCTGGGTGCTGGGCTGCTCAGTCTGACCTGGTGCTGGGCTGCTCAGTGTGACCTGGAGCTGGGTGCTGGGCTGCTCAGTCTGACCTGGTGCTGGGCTGCTCAGTCTGACCTGGTGCTGGGCTTCTCAGTCTGACCTGGAGCTGGGAGCTGGGCTTCTCAGTCTGACCTGGAGCTGGGCTGCTCAGTCTGACCTGGAGCTGGGTGCTGGGCTTCTCAGTCTGACCTGGAGCTGGGCTGCTCAGTCTGACCTGGAGCTGGGTGCTGGGCTGCTCAGTCTGACCTGGAGCTGGGTGCTGGGCTGCTCAGTCTGACCTGGTGCTGGGCTGCTCAGTCTGACCTGGAGCTCGAAGCTGGGCTGCTCAGTCTGACCTGGTGCTGGGCTGCTCAGTCTGACCTGGAGCTGGGAGCTGGGCTTCTCAGTCTGACCTGGAGCTAGGCTGCTCAGTCTGAACTGGAGCTTGGGGCTGGGCTGCTCAGTCTGACCTGGAGCTGGGTTGACCTGGAGCTGGGCTGCTCAGTCTGACCTGGAGCTGGGTGCTGGGTTGACCTGGAGCTGGGTGCTGGGTTGACCTGGAGCTGGGTACTGGGTTGACCTGGAGCTTGGTGCTGGGTTGACCTGGAGCTGGGTGCTGGGTTGACCTGGAGCTGGGCTGCTCAGTCTGACCTGGAGGTAGGAGATGTGGAAAAGTCCATATCGCACTACATTTTAAATCGATGTGATAATGACAAATAGAACAAGATGTTTAGCCTGTTGATCCTACTTGAGACACAGACGTCTCACCTAGGCAATGTCCCCTTTTCTCTCTCCCAAAATCGATTGCTGTATGCTGGACGGAATGAAGGATCTATTTGTCATGACACAAAGGATTTTTGTCAATGAAAATGACGTTTTTGGCTACATCGTGTGGAAGCTGTAGGAATTGCAATCTCTGCCCTATTTAATTTGGTGCCCCTTAAACAATACATGCAAGTGGCGCATGGATATTTTTTTCAGTTTTCGGTGACCAGTTTTTCTTGCGCTTTTCGATGAAACACACGCTCTGTTATAGTCACAGCCGTGATTTAACCAGTTTTAGAAACTTCAGAGTGTTTTCTATCCACACATACTAATCATATGCATATACTATATTCCTGGCATGAGTAGCAGGACGCTGAAATGTTGCGCAATTTTGAACAGAATGTTCGAAAAAGGAGGGGGTAGACTTAACAGGTTTTAAGAAAGTGCACTTTTTTTTTACTGTCCTTTAAAGCAACCAGTAGTTTGATGGTTAAAGCAACCAGTAGTTTGATGGTTGTAGCCATCAATTGTCCCATTAACAATCACCCATATTATTATTTCATTTCAAACTTATAACATTTCTTTGGTATAGGCTCTAGTCTGACTTCCCCTATCCTCTCACCGTGGCCTGCAGACAGACAGTGAGTACATCTCGTTCTCTCCAGATTGGCTTGCAGCCTGCGTCTGTCCCTTTATACAGTCCCCAAGTGCACAGCCTTTTATGGCTTAATTAAATATCAGACAACGCTAACTCTGCCGTCCCTAACCCTTGGGCTACATCCTTCCGGACCGCCGAGAGAGGAGGAGGACAGAACGTTTGAAATACAAAGAGAGGGGAGATGTTGTCGAGGCAGAAGTAACAGCCTCGATGCCGACTGCTGTCATCAGTAAATAGGCTGGGAGTTCATTTGCGTTCATTACTGGGAAATGAGTTAGCCCGAGGACGGTCTTGTAACTCAGATTACAGCTGATGCGATTGAAGATGTAGTTACATGTTAATCTCATTTTCTGTGTCTGTCCCTAAAAAAACTACATGGAGAAGAAAATATCCCTTTTCAGATTTGCCATGACTTTATATGGTTCCACTGGAAATAGATGGCTTGTTATGGAATGCTGCCACCCTGTCCCTTCCACTTTCATTAAGGGGATTTTCTATTCACCTTTTCTATTCTATTTTCTATTTTACTGCTAATATGCATAACTTCTGAGAATGAATCATTTTATTCATATTATCAGTTTCACGGTTGTGCATGTTTTTGCATTTTAAATGTTGTGTGGTGTCCTGGCCAAACCACTCTCTGTATCTGATGTCATCACCCCTCTGTATTCATTCATCAAAGTGCTACCTCTGGCTCCCAGAGTTCTTTAGTTGTTTTTGTGCTACATGCTGTTAGAACGAAATCACATTCATCTCCCAAAATGTAGCCTAACGCGCCTACCTGTCAATACTATCAACAAGGGGCATGGAGGCACAGTTTCATTGTTTTGTATTTGGACCTAAGATAACTGTCCGTAACAGAATAAAACACTTTTTTAAAAATAGATAGCTGTTTCCTTCAATGGCTGCCATTGATATAGAAATACCCTAAATATCCCTAAAGATTTACCTTTAAAAAGCAGTTTACTAGACACATTGAATAAAACATCTATATGAGTGTGTGAGTTATTGAGAGACTCGCACAAATCCATCAATGCTCTTCAGTGGCGTCATCTTCACACAAGTGTAACACTGCCTGTGTTAGGTGCTGTTTCATGTCTGGAGCATGAATGGATAATATCCAATGACGTGTGTGTGTGTGTGTGTGTGTGTGTGTGTGTGTGTGTGTGTGTGTGTGTGTGTGTGTGTGTGTGTGTGTGTGTGTGTGTGTGTGTGTGTGTGTGTGTGTGTGTGTGTGTGTGTGTGTGTGTGTGTGTGTGTGTGTTGTGTGTGTGTGTTGTGTGTGTGTGTGTATATAAACTCTGGATTGATGATGCTATGTATTGACCATTGAGAGGCTTTGAAGCCCCCAGTCAGCTGTGTTGGCACTCCCCAGTTGGAACAGTCCTCCATAGGAATGAATGGAATTCTACAGTATTTGAATGTTTTCAAGGACAAAATTACATGTATTTTGTTGTTGTCGTGGGCACAGTCATATTACTACTCTAAAAAAAAATACTGTTTTAGTTTTTATATTTAACTCACAATACAATTTAAAGTATGCATTATAGTGTCTGTAATAATATAATGAATGTGGACATTGATAAATGTATTTTTATAGTTTCCTAAGTCTTTTTTTGTAATTGAGGAGGAGTACCAAGATGTCAGCGCAGTGGCTGCAATACAGCACACCCTGTCAGCCATCCAGGGTTTACACATGTTATTGGTAAGGTCTGCTCTGTGCTCACATAGTGGCCCGTTCACTGGGATCTTTGAGGGCATCATTACTTCACGATGCATTTTGACAGTTAAAAAAAAATCATGGGTGGTGGCAGCTTCAGAGAATCTACAATGATAACACTATCGGGGGAAAAACTGGAAATAAAGAACAGGCTGAGAGGTGTTTTGCATTCTTAACAAGCCACTGTAAAGGTCGGGTGTGTTTTGTATGTGTAATCAAGGCCAATTTTCCAAGTGAGTGATTTGATGAGAACGGTTCATTCGTTAAGAGGCTTATCTCTCCTTATCTCTCCTGATTCATATTATCCACTAAACACCTCTTAGGTGTATCTAGATACTCTTTTCCTGTGTGATCAATTGTATATGGCTAATTATTTGGGCTGTGGTGTGTTATCATTGCACCTTTTATATATTCTGGTCACGGTGTGAAACAGCATACCTCTCAATAACCAATCATATGTCTGGCTATATAGGCTACATATTTCCTTCATCATTCTTTTCTCCTTTTTCCATCCATTTCCTTCTCTAGCCATTGCTTCCCATACTGCACCTTAATCGTCCTCATCTCTCACTCCTCTCCTCCTTCCAGAGACGACCCGGTCTCGGTCCGTTCTACACCTTGCAGCACACCTCTTGTCAGGGCTAAGGAATAACACCTTCCTCATTGGCTCCCCCTTTTCTTTTAACAAAAGTAGTTTCCTAATTGTCTCTGTTCCGTCCCTCTGCTGCACATGCCCGCAGGACACTCCATTTCATCTT
This sequence comes from Oncorhynchus mykiss, assembly GCF_057628025.1. Lineage (NCBI taxonomy): Eukaryota > Metazoa > Chordata > Actinopteri > Salmoniformes > Salmonidae > Oncorhynchus > Oncorhynchus mykiss. The sequence continues at coordinate 55,256,259 of NC_143038.1, read as the reverse complement.
GCTTTGAACTCAATTTTAATTTTGCGCTCTTGCAGTTCTTTTAATTGACATATTTATTAATGTATGACTACTCACAGCCCCTACATGTGCTCACCTTTATTCTCTCGGTCTTTCTCTCCTCATCCCAGGGCAGAACAGAGCTCACTAATTCAGTGTTGGTTTAATCCCTGCCATCTTGTCAGAGCCTATTTTGTCGGGGTCTTGTTCCTACTGGAACAGCCTGAGCCACTCCGCTTGAGGAGCTTTACTGAGAGTAAGAGAGCTATGTTCCTGGCCCAAGGTCGACGTGCCTTTCTTTACATGTTCTGGTTGCCCCACTGTTAGCCAATGGTGGAACTCCCTGCCAGGATAATGATCGCTCAAGACCATATTACATCAAGTTGCACCATTTGAATAGAGGGAGCCTGTTCAGTGGGTAGCTGAATAGACAGCTCAGTGCTCTACCAGAGGTGCTCTCTCCTGGTGTACAAAGGAGGACTTGGAGGTGACAGAGAGGGCAAGTAGGGTAGGCCTATATGGTGTTAGCATCGTTAAAATGCCATAAAATTGCAATGGTCAGTCGAAACTCCAAAGAGAGTCAAATGACGCAAATTAACACATTGTTTAGATTGATACATGTTTGTGTGTCTAGCTTATGTCTTTGTAATCTGTTTGTATGTATGTACCTTGTATGGGAGTATTTGCCTTCTTTCAACTTTCAATAGGGTACCCTCTCTACCCTGTATTTGGGAAGTTGGCTTTAGTCTGTAATTAGCAGGGCTATGGGAGAATATCATACGTGAGCTGGAGTACCCTTCCCCTCATCCCATCACGTACCTCTCCTCCTAGCCCCCTCTTTCCCTATATCCCCCCCCTCTCCTCTAGACAGGACAGGAGCTAATGGAGACCAGGGTGATGGGTGAGATAACATTTTACTCAGAGACAGGGGAAGTGTAATGGGCTCTGTGATGATGTACCATTGGAGAGGTCTCATGCTCTTCTCCTCTCTCACCTGGCTGTCTATCTCTATCCTGCTGACAGAGCCCTTCTCTCTTTTTTCTAATCCCTCTCTCTTTCAGACGCCAAGGAGATAGTCCTGAAGGCCCAGATACTGGCTGGGGGACGAGGGAAGGGTGTGTTCAGCAGTGGCCTTAAAGGTGGAGTGCACTTAACTAAAGAGTGAGTACCCCTGCCATCCGCCACCCGCACTCACTGAGGTGTGATTTGAGTAATGGCCCCTTCAGAGAATGGTTCTGTTCTATTTCTCTAACTACTGCTTCAGTTCTCCCTCCTAGACAGTGTTGCTTTCTCTCTGTTCCAGCTACCTACACAGGACCCTGCAATAAAAAGCTACATTTGCTACTTTAGGGAAAACTGCTCCCAATTAAACTTTGAAATAGTGAATTTATCATTGGGAAATTGCACTGTGCGCAACTCACTGAATCAGGTTATTGGAATTGTGATATACAGCTCTGATTCAGTGGAGCTCAATCGAATTGTGTTCTTCTAGCACATTGTTATAGGCCAATATTGGCCAGATTTCCCTAACAATAATCTACTGTTTGTCTATCTTATATCACATCAACCAACATCTTCATTGGCCAGCTACTAGATTAATGTTTCCTCTGCAAAAAAATGATGTAGCCAAGATAGCAGCGTGATAAGGCCTGAACTGTGATTTATGACGTATGGCTACGACATATGTATCATTGTCACCCTTTCAGTATTTGGGATAACCAGAAACCTTTCTAAGTGAACCATCTGAAGCCTCTCCAGACAGTGGCTTGTGCACACAGTTCACTCTCCTAACATCTATCAAAGCAAAACACTACCTCAGGCTTCATTTGTATTTTATAGAAACCAGAGCAAGAAGCAGTACAGGAATGAGACTCGCACTTCCTTTAAAGAGCAGCCGAAACCAGGATATACTTTTTCAAGAGCAGTGCTTTGTCAGAAGACATTACAATCACACTGCAAATGTGCTGAACCATGTCTTTGTTGAAATGAAAACGTGTCTCAGGAGCTGAAAATAATTACTCTGTTATCTGCTATGGTGATGTCCTCTATTTTTGGAAGATGTTTGTCCTCCAGGTTTTTATCTGTAATCAAAGCACTATTAATTAAGTAGTTGTAATTGAGACACTCCTGTCTCTTCTCTAGCCCCTCTGTGGTGGGTGAGCTGGCCAGTAAGATGCTAGGCTATAGCCTGACCACCAAGCAGACGCCAAAGGAAGGAGTGGAAGTAAAAACGGTAAGTCATAGCTGGGGGTCAAATAACTTTTCTGTTTTTCTCATTTCAGGGTCATTTCAATTCAGTAATGCAGTTCCATGAAATGAATGAGTGCACAAGCATCGGGGTAATAATACATTAGTTTATATTGTTTTTTTGTTCCTCTAGTTCTGGGGATAGGTCCCTGGTGGAGACATGCCATTTGAAGCCAGTGTCGTTTGTTGTGTTTGTGCTATTTGGTGTTATGGTTCACTGCGATAAATAATACATGCGAGTCAGGGCCTCTCTGAGACCAAAGTGTTAGTCACGTAAACAACAATTTCCAAGTGTCGCTAACAAGCAGGAATATTTTTTTCCTCACTCACACTGCAGCCCACCCAAAAACACACTTCCAGGTAATGAACCCTTCTCGGCCTGTAGCTTGTGTTTTTCCTCTCCCTCTCTCTGTCTCTCTCTCTCTCTCTCTCTGTCTCTCTCTCTCTCTCTCTCTCTCTCTCTCTCTCGCTCTCGCTCTCGCTCTCGCTCTCTCTCTCTCTCTCTCTCGCTCGCTCGCTCTGCCTCTTTAGTGAATTATGGCCTAGAGCTCCCCATTAACGCTTGTTTTCATTCCTGCCAGCCAGGCACACACCTCGCTCTGCTCCTGCCCCTGCTGCAAAGTTTAGGAGAAGTATCAAACTACTGTCACATTTTTATAGAAAGAGCTGGCGAGGAAGGCAGTTCACTACCACAACACCAGGGCTGAGGGGAAAGACAGAAATATAAACACAAACTGTGAAAGCATTGTTGTGAGATGTCATTTCATATGGAAACATTAGCTGCACTATCTATCCATAGCATGTCATCTGTTAGATGAATGACGACACCATTTCTGATAGTTTTATTTTGTAAACTAAGCATATAGGAATATAACATTTATTCATTGAAGAAATGTATCATGATAAATGACCCCAAGGGGACCTATATGCAGCCATGTGTCATGTATCACACACAAAAACCAGTACACACTAGATTAATTTCCCGAGACGTGCAGACATTCAAAGACAAGGGAGATATGATGCTACCTGCTGTTAGTGGCTATAGTCGCAGGCCCCTCTCAAAGCCCATCTCAGTTTAGATTAGGCCTGGGATCAAAGTAATAAAGTAGCCAGAGAGCTGCAGCGATTGAACAGAACCCAGGCCTCTTAACATAGCCCCCTTTAACAGGCTGTAATTATATTGTCAAGCTCTGTTTCCCTGAATGAAAACCAGGAGTGAGCTGTCAGCCTGCCATTGTAACACGTCCCCTTCACTTCACTATACTGCAGCCATCCTCTCCAGACACAGAGCGTTATCTCTATTGGCAGGACAGACCAGGGGTGGGGAGAGGGGCAGGAAGTGATAGAAGAGGAGGAGGAGAGCATAGTAGATGGAGAGAGGGGCACAGAGAGCCAGTTCGATTGAGAGAAAGACCAGGAGAGGGTGGTAGTAGTGTGTAAAATAGATCAAGACTTTAAGCAGATAGAGATAACTGTGTTATTGCCTGTTTTCATGGGACATGGAGAAGAATCGTCCTCACGCTGTCCAAATAAACTCTGTCAAGTTAGGCCCAGGGAGCTGATAACAAACAAACAACTCATCTCTATCCCTCTGTCTTGCCATCAATCTCTCTCTTGTCTCCATCTCCCAGCAGTGTGCTTCATTCCCAGTATAGCCTAGATTTAGACCCATGGGTTGTAATAATATGATCTGCTGTATCTGAGGCCAGTCTGTGATGTGAAGGTAGTAGACTGATTCTCTCCATACTGACCAGGTGATGGTGGCTGAAGCCCTGGACATCACCAGAGAGACCTACTTTGCCATCCTGATGGACCGGGCCTGCAACGGCCCCGTCATGGTGGGCAGTCCTCAGGGTGGGATGGACATAGAGGAGGTTGCCGACAAATCCCCAGAACTCATATTTAAGGTACAGTACTGTGAGCTCTGCAACAGCATATGTTACAAATTACTAAAGATGTTGACAAGAAACCTCTCACCATTCACTGTACTTGTGATCCAATAGCTTAACATCTCTTTGCATAAACTACTGTACATCCCTGGTATCCCTGTTCTTCTGTCACACCATGTGTTCGCTCTCTCTCTCTCTCTCTCTCTCTCTCTCTCTCTCTCTCTCTTTTTTTTTCTCTCTCTCTCTCTCTCTTTTTTTCTCTCTCTCTCTCTTTTTTTTCTTCTCTCTCTCTCTCTCTTTTTCTCTCTCTTTCTCTCTCTCTCTTTCTCTCTCTCTCTCTTTCTCTCTCTTTCTCTCTCATTCTCTCTCTTTCTCTCTCTTTCTCTCTTTCTCTCTTTCTCTCTCTCTTTCTCTCTTTCTCTCTCTTTCTCTCTCTTTCTCTCTCTCTTTCTCTCTTTCTCTGATTGGCACAATGAATCCCTTGATGGAGAGATCCCTTCTCTATGTTAGAATCTCATCTCTACAAGTGCCTGATAATTATAAAGCTATTGTTTCAGGCCCGGTTCTCCTTTCCTCACTACTGGCAGGTTTCCACCACTTAATTGCATATTGTGATTTAATATGAACATCCACTTTGTCAAATGACCATCCAGTGTTTGAGTCTCCATTCTCTCTGCTTTCTCTTTCTATTCTGCTCTCGCGTACCACAGGAAGTTATAGATATTTTCGAGGGCGTGCGAGATGACCAGGCGCTCCGCATGGCAGCTAATTTGGGTTTCAAAGGACCTCTGAAAAGACAGGTAATAGGCCCGACAAAGCTCTCTGAGCCGCAGTGCAGAGAAGCAGAGTCGCGTACACACACCATAGACCCACAATACTGAACTCAGAGCTGATGAAACCAGATAGGATACTGCCTGTCTACTGGGCTCTTGCTGAATTACAAGGTTCATAGATCCCCATAACGTCCTTGAACAACAGACAAAGCTTTATAAGATCAAATTGCATTCGTCACGTACACAGTTAACAGCAGGTACAGTGCCTTGCGAAAGTATTTGGCCCCCTTGTACTTTGCGACCTTTTGCCACATTTCAGGCTTCAAACATAAAGATATAAAACTGTATTTTTTTGTGAAGAATCAACAACAAGTGGGACACAATCATGAAGTGGAACGACATTTATTGGATATTTCAAACTTTTTTAACAAATCAGAAACTGAAAAATTGGGCGTGCAAAATTATTCAGCCCCCTTAAGTTAATACTATAATATAATATATTGTAGCGCCACCCATTGCTGCGATTACAGCTGTAAGTCACTTGGGGTATGTCTCTATCAGTTTTGCACATCGAGAGACTGAAATTTTTTCCCATTCCTCCTTGCAAAACAGCTCGAGCTCAGTGAGGTTGGATGGAGAGCATTTGTGAACAGCAGTTTTCAGTTCTTTCCACAGATTCTCGATTGGATTCAGGTCTGGACTTCGACTTGGCCATTCTAACACCTGGATATGTTTATTTTTGAACCATTCCATTGTAGATTTTGCTTTATGTTTTGGATCATTGTCTTGTTGGAAGACAAATCTCTGTCCCAGTCTCAGGTCTTTTGCAGACTCCATCAGGTTTTCTTCCAGAATGGTCCTGTATTTGGCTCCATCCATCTTCCCATCAATTTTAACCATCTTCCCTGTCCCTGCTGAAGAAAAGCAGGCCCAAACCATGATGCTGCCACCACCATGTTTGACAGTGGGGATGATGTGTTCAGGGTGATGAGCTGTGTTGCTTTTACGCCAAACATAACGTTTTGCATTGTTGCCAAAAAGTTCAATTTTGGTTTCATCTGACCAGAGCACCTTCTTCCACATGTTTGGTGTGTCTCCCAGGTGGCTTGTGGCAAACTTTAAACAACACTTTTTATGGACATCTTTAAGAAATGGCTTTCTTCTTGCCACTCTTCCATAAAGGCCAGATTTGTGCAATATACGACTGATTGTTGTCCTATGGACAGAGTCTCCCACCTCAGCTGTAGATCTCTGCAGTTCATCCAGAGTGATCATGGGCCTCTTGGCTGGATCTCTGATCAGTCTTCTCCTTGTATGAGCTGAAAGTTTAGAGGGACGGCCAGGTCTTGGTAGATTTGCAGTGGTCTGATACTCCTTCTATTTCAATATTATCGCTTGCACAATGCTCCTTGGGATGTTTAAAGCTTGGGAAATCTTTTTGTATCCAAATCCGGCTTTAAACTTCTTCACAACAGTATCTCGGACCTGCCTGGTGTGTTCCTTGTTCTTCATGATGCTCTCTGAGCTTTTAACGGACCTCTGAGACTATCACAGTGCAGGTGCATTTATACGGAGACTTGATTACACACAGGTGGATTGTATTTATCATCATTAGTCATTTAGGTCAACATTGGATCATTCAGAGATCCTCACTGAACTTCTGGAGAGAGTTTGCTGCACTGAAAGTAAAGGGGCTGAATAATTTTGCACGCCCAATTTTTCAGTTTTTGATTTGTTAAAAAAGTTTGAAATATCCAATAAATGTTGTTCCACTTCATGATTGTGTCCCACTTGTTGTTGATTCTTCACAAAAAAATACAGTTTTATATCTTTATGTTTGAAGCCTGAAATGTGGCAAAAGGTCGCAAAGTTCAAGGGGGCCGAATACTTTCGCAATGCACTGTATAATAGGTGCAGCGAAATGCTTGTGCTTTTTTACCAATATTGGGGGGAGACCTCCCAAAATCATGAACAGACGTTGCTGATGAAGCCAATTCTGGTCATTGTAAACCGGGTCCGAGAGACACACAAAAAGACAAACCCCAAAATTCAAATGTAATATTAAAAGTTCTTCTCCAGTTCCTTTTAGACCCAATTGTCTTGTAGCATCATATTGCTAATTTCTATTCCTATCTATGAGCACATCAACTTAAAGAATCGGATTCTTTCAGAATGTTAAAATGCAGAAAAGGTGTACATGAAATGAACATACACAATTGTCTGAGAGGTACACCCTGTGTAATACGAGCCTGTCTTGACATTGAGTTTGTAGCATAACACTATCCTGAATTCAATCCAGAAATTAAAACAATTCGCTACATACTTCCAACTTTGTCTTTTAAAGCACATTAGTTGCCACAGTCTTTTCGATTCACTGCTAATTACAGTAATTCTGGGTGTGGAATTAAATGTATGGTTAAATATCTTGGCTGCTTTGAAGAGTCTTGGTGACAAAGTGTGTGATTGTGTGTGTCTGTCTGTGAGTGTGTGGCAGAGAGCAGTGCTTACAATGTTTTCTGTCAGGCTGTTTTCATCATCAAAAGAGCAGCTCGGTTCCAGGGACAGACAGAGACATCAGTTCAAACCCTGATTCTTTGAAAAGAGGATTCCTTCCAATGACAGCCACTCTAATAGTAATACTGCTCATTTTAGGATAAAGTGGCACAATAGACACATTGTAACTCTCATTCAGAGCTAATGCATTAATATGTACACAAAGGCTGTATTATAGTAGTTTAATTACTTTTTTAATTAGGCTTAGTCATGCATTCAATTATATAGCATGCATGATATGATATGTGTATATAGTGGGGCAAAAAAGTATTTAGTCAGCCACCAATTGTGCAAGTTCTCCCACTTAAATAGATGAGAGAGGCCTGTAATCATAGGTACACTTCAACTATGACAGACAAAATGAGAAAAAAAAATCCAGAAAATCACATTGTAGGATTTTTTATGAATTTATTTGCAAATTATGGTGGAAAATAAGTATTTGGTCAATAACAAAAGTTTATCTCAATACTTTGTTATATACCCTTTGTTGGCAATGACAGAGGTCAAACATTTTCTGTAAGTCTTCACACGGTTTTCACACACGGTTGCTGGTATTTTTGCCCATTCCTCCATGGAGATCTCCTCTAGAGCAGTGATGTTTTGGGGCTGTTGCTGGGCAACACGGACTTTCAACTCCCTCCAAAGATTTTCTATGGGATTGAGATCTGGAGACTGGCTAGGCCACTCCAGGACCTGCTTCTTACGAAGCCACTCCTTCATTGCTCGGGCGGTGTGTTTGGGATCATTGTCATGCTGTAAGACCCAGCCATGTTTCATCTTCAATGCCCTTGCTGATGGAAGGAGGTTTTCACTCAAAATCTCACGATACATGGCCCCATTCATTCTTTCCTTTACACGGATCAGTCGTCCTGGTCCCTTTGCAGAAGAACAGCCCCAAAGCATGATGTTTCTACCCCCAATACAGGGCTAAGATTGATTCATACTACACCGGCTCCGACGCTCGTCTTATATGGCAGAGCTTGCAAACTATTACAGACTACAAAGGGAGCACAGCCATGAGCTGCCCAGTGACACAAGCCTACCAGACGAGCTAACTCACTTCTATGCTCGCTTCGAGGCAAGCAACACTGTGGCATGCATGAGAGCATCAGCTGTTCCGGATGACTGTGTGATCACGCAGCCAACGTGAGTAAGACCTTTAAACAAGTCAACATACGCAAGGCTGCGAGGCCAGATGGATTACCAGGACGTGTGCTCCGGGCATGTGCTGACCAACTGGTAAGTGTCTTCACTGACATTTTCAACATGTCCCTGATTGAGTCTGTAATACCAACATGTTTCAAGCAGACCACCATAGTCCCTGTGCCCAAGAACACAAAGGCAACCTGGCTAAATTACGACAGACCTGTAGCACTCACGCCCGTAGCCATGAAGTGCTTTGAAAGGTTGGTAATGGCTTACATCAACACCATTATCCCAGAAACCCTAGACCCACTCCAATTTGCATACCGCCCAAACAGATCCACAGATGAAACAATCTCTTGCACTCCACACTGCCCTTTCCCACCTGGACAAAAGGAACACTTATGTGAGAATGCTTTTCATTAACTACAGATCAGCGTTCAACACCGTAGTACCCTCAAAGCTCATCACTAAGCTAAGGATCCTGGGACTAAACACCTCCCTCTGCAACTGGATCCTGGACTTCCTGACAGGCCACCCCTAGGTGGTGAGGGTAGGTAGCAACACATCTGCCACTCTGATCCTCAACACTGGAAATCCCCAGGGGTGCGTGCTCAGCCCCCTCCTGTACTGCCTGTTCACCCACGACTGCATTGCCAGACACGACTCCAACACCATCATTAAGTTTGCAGACGACACAACAGTGGTAGGCCTGATCACAGACAATGACAAAACAGCCTATAGGGAGGTCAGAGACCTGGCCGAGTGGTGCCAGAATAACAACCTATCCCTCAATGTAACCAAGACTAAGAAGATGATTGTGGACTACAGGAAAAGGAGGACCGAGCACGCCCCCATTCTCATTGACGGGGCTGTAGTGGAGCAGGTTGTCAGCTTCAAGTTCCTTGGTGTCCACATCAACAACAAACTAGAATGGTCCAAACACACCAAGACAGTTGTGAAGAAGGCACGACAAAGCCTATTCCCCCCCAGGAAACTAAAAAGATTTGGCATGGGTCTGGACTATTTGCATTGTGCGCCCCCCCCCCCCCCCCCCCCCCCCCCCCCCCTCCAACCCCTCTTTTTACGCTGCTGCTACTCTCTGGTCATCATATATGCATAGTCACTTTAACCATATCTACATGTACATACTGCCTCAATCAGCCTGACTAACCGGTGTCTGTATGTAGCCTCGCTACTGTATATAGCCTCGCAACTGTATATAGCCTCGCTACTGTATATAGCCTCGCAACTGTATATAGCCTCGCTACTGTATATAGCCTCGCAACTGTATATAGCCAGTCTTTTTACTGTTGTTTTATTTCTTTACCCTACCTATTGTTCACCTAATACCTTTTTTGCACTATTGGTTAGAGCCTGTAAGTAAGCATTTCACTGTAAGGTCTACTACACCTGTTGTATTCGCCGCCTTTGACACAAACTTTGATTTGATTTGAATTATCTTATCAGAAGCTTCTAAAGCCATGACATCATTTTCTGGAATGTTCTAAGCTGTTTAAAGGCACAGTCAACTTAGTGTATGTAAACTTCTGACCCACTGGAATTGTAATACAGTGAATTATAAGTGAAATAATCTGTCAGTAAACAATTGTTGGAAAAATTACTTGTCATGCACAAAGTAGTTGTCCTAACCGACTTGCCAAAACTATAGTTTGTTCACAAACAAGTTGTGGAGTGTATGAAAAACAAGTTTTAATGACTCCAACCTAAGTGTATGTAAACTTCTGACTTCAACTGCGTACCACACACTCACTCAGTAAAACATGACAAAATCACCTTTTTACGTGTGTTTAAAAGGTGATTTGCCATGTTTTATTAAGTGTGTGCGTGGTACTGAGTGGCCTTGGTGGGTCTGCTGTTCAGAGGCATATTGTTGGGTAATTACTGTCCTCTGTGGAACTAACAGGCTGCAGATCAGATTATGAGGCTCTATGATCTGTTCCTGAAAGTCGACGCCACTCAAGTTGAAGTCAATCCTCTCGGAGAGACTCCCGAAGGACAAGGTACGACTCTTTTTTTCTTCCTCTTTTTGGTGTCTACAAATCAGAAGTTCTTTTTATCTGGGTCTGTCTGTGTTTGTTCTCTCTCCCTCTCTTTTTCTCTCTCATTTGCTCTCTCACCATGGGAGTGTATTATGGGATTTTAGGTATACTGTATATTGTAGCATAACACTATCCTGAATTAAATCCAGAACTAATTGCCTCTTGAGTTAAACTCACAGATAAACTGATAGATGACACAAGTCTGCTTCTCCACAACTTTTGATGCATTGTTATGAAAAAAAGTTATTGTTATAGGTCTGGTTCATCAGAGAGTGACAAGAAAATAACATATTGTAGCTTAGTATAATAATTGCTTATGAATATTGATGAGAGGTCTATTAATTTGTTGTGTACAACCAAGCTGTACTAGCAAGGCAGAAGCAGTGTTTCTGTAGACTCACATTGAAAGTAGATCAACTTGTTCTTCATTTTGTACATATTCAACGAGGGAAGGGAATCAAGTACCATGGATGTCTGTTTTTCAGTCGAGTTTGAACAACAAACCACAGTAGGGAAGAACATCACTGTAGGCAGAAAGTTACTGCATGTCTTTTCCATTTTGGTCTATTTTTTTGACTTTCATTTCAGTGTAACTCAACGCTCATCACCAGAGGGACGGTAAAACTAAATTACTGTTCATCTCTGAAAATGTGCTACAGTGTTAATTTCGTGAACAAAAATTGTGACTAAAATATTTGTCAAACACCTATTTTTCAGGGACAATTGATGAGACTATAACTTACTAAATAGACACTAAACTAAAGTTGACTAAAACGAGCCAAAATTAACTCTGTGACAGAAAAAATTGACTAGTAAGTCAGCGCAGTTTCGTTAAGTGGGAAGGACAAGTCACACCCGGCAAACACAGCCTACATCAGGTGGTGGGCTGCAAGGGAGCAAGAAATGAGTGTGGGCAGACAGGTTCCGCCACGGCTCTGCCTCTGATTATACATATCGCATGCGACTCTCTCGCTTCACCTTAGCTAACCAGTCACCACCAGCCATCTAGTTAGCTACCCTTTGTCTGGTTAAGAAACATAAGTTGCTTTTTCGAAATTAAAAACAGTAGCAGAATTGGGTTGAATAGTAAGACAACAGTCTAGCTAGGTTTTTCTCACCCTTGAGTAGGCTATAGAAAAGTAGGCTGTCTTTAAATTTGTAGTCTTGCTCAACTCTCCTACTTTTCCCACTGCATTTCATATACAGGTTCTGCATTCTAGACTCCCTCTTTTCTACAGAGAAAACGTTTTAATTCTAGCCCTTAGGCTACCGTTCAAAAGACATGTCCCATAATACCGGCACTACATTGTTTGTCTTTCTAACGTGCATCGTGGGCCATTCTAAAACTAGGCTACTTGCGGACCTTCCTGTTAGTCATTTGTTTAGGCTGCACCAAATATTTTTTACAACTAAGCCAAGATTAACCACAGCCAGTTATTTCCAATGGTAGAGAACAAGCAAGGGGGTGGGCAGAGCCAAGCACGAGCTAGCGAGATCCTATTGGCGCGTTCTGGCATGTATTTGCATATTTCCGTTAGGGAATGCCTAATCTTGGGTACCCAGAAGTAAAATAATATTGTGAAAATGTGTAATTTCCTGTTTTACTTCTGGGGGAATTACATTAACAATTGTGAATACCTTCATGCAAAGGAAGGAAGAGAAATCTCCTTCCTGGCAAACGGAAACTCTTGGCCAAACCCTTCGCCCAAGACGAAAACCCAAAACCAGGAATTACTGCTGCTGGGAATCACATCATTTTACATGAGCCTGGACAGATTCTTGCCGTTTCATCTGTCCGTGAGAATCTTTGAATCCTATTCTGTGAAGTGCGTGTATGCAATAATGCAATTTTGTAAAACTTTGGCAAAGGGTAAAGTCTACAAAACGTTGTCCATTCTGTTCGTAACAGATTTTACACTGAGCAAAAATAAATACGCAACATGTAACATTTTCTATGATCTTACTGAGTTACAGTTCATTTAAGGAAATCAGTCACTTGAAGTACATACATTAGGCCCTAATCTATGGATTTCACATGCCTGTGAATACAGATATTCATCTGTTGGTCAGATACCTTAAATAATAGATACCTTAAACAGATAACAGATACCTTAAATAAAAGGTAGGGGCATGGATCAGAAAACCAGTCAGTATCTGGTATGACCACCATTTGCCTCATGCAGCACGACACATCTTCTCATAGAGTTGATTGTGGCCTACAGAATGTTGTCCCACACCACTTCAGTAGCTGTGCAAAGTTTCTGGATATTGGCAGGAACTGGAAAAGTCTGTTGTACATCTCAATCCAGAGCATTCCAAACATGCTTAATGGGTGACATGTCTGGTGAGTATTCAGGCCATGGAAGAACTGGGACATGTTCAGCTTCCAGGTATTGTGTACAGATCCTTGCGACATGGAGCAGTGCATTATCTTGCTGAAACGTGAGGTGATGGTGGCAGATGAATAGCACGACAATGGGCCTCAGGATATCGTCACGGGATCTCTGTGCATTCAAATTCCTGTCAATAAAATACAATTGTGTTTGTTGGCTGTAGCTTATGCTTGCCTATATCATAACCCCACCACCACCATGGGGTACTCTGTTCACAATTGACATCAGCAAACCGCTCGACCACATGACACCATACACACTATCTGAGCACACTTCTCCAGCGTGCCAGTGGCCATTGAAGGTAAGCATTTGCCCACTGAAGTCTGTTATGCCGTCGAACTGCAGTCAAGTCAAGACCCTGGCGAGGACGTCGAACAGTTTGTTCAGAAATTCTTTGGTTGTGAAAACCCACAGTTTCATCAGCTGTCCGGGTGGCTGGTCTCAGACGAACCTGCAGGTGAAGAAGCCTGATGTGGAGGTCCTGGGCTACCGTGGTTACATGTGGTCTGCGGTTGGGAGGCTGGTTGGAAACACTGCCACCATCTTTAAAATGTTGGAGGTGGCTTTTGGTAGAGAAATAACATTAAATTATGTGGCAACAGCTCTGGTGGATATTCCTGCAGTCAGCATTCCAATTGCATGCTCCCTCAAAACGTGAGACATCTATGGCATTGTGTTGTGAAACAAAAAAACGGTCCCCAGCACAAGATGCACTTGTGTAATGATCATGTTATTTAATCAGCTTCTTAATATTCCACACCTGTCAGGTGGACTTATCTTGGTAAAGGAGAAATACTTACTAACAGGGATGTAGACAAATGTGTGTACACCATTTGAGAGAAACTTTTTGTGCTTATGGAATATTTCTGGCATCTTTTATTTCATCTCATGAAACATGGGACCAACACTTTACATGTTGAATTTATATTTGTGTTCAGTGGCGTATCCACAGATAGAACAAGGCGTAGCCACAGGTAGAACAATGAGCCAGATGTTTCAAAAGGACACAATGTTTTGGAATGTTCAGATAGAAATATGCTATGTAGAACAAATGTGTCTTTCTCTCTTGGTCTCTGTCTCGCTGCATTTGTGTGTGTCTGTTTGTTTTGTATGTCATGTGCATCTTCTATGTAGGCTGAATTAGGCCAGATAATTATTATATAATATTATTGTTATGCATGTTTGTCATTTTTCTGCTTTTGGGAAGAGAATAGGATGCTATGCAGAAAAATATGTTGGTAGGCTATGTATGCTTGTGCACATGGAAGTCAGTGATTGTTTACTATAGGTTAATGAAGCAATACTAATGTGATGTGACTAAAAGGGCCCACTGTTTGTGCCATTTTGACAACTAGACTAAATCATTATTCAAATGACTATAATGACTAAGACTAGACAGAAAATAATGTCAAAATGAGCAGTGTTGTAATGAAGTTGGTCAAATACTGCAGATCCAGGAGACTCCACTTAGTTGCTGTTGAAGTTTGTTTCCCATTTATTTTGGTTCCCCCTAGTGGGTGTGACTGTGTGTGGGGGTGGGGGGTGGGGCTGTCTGTTTGTGTGGGCTGTGTGTGTGTGTGTGTCACATCACCTTTATTACTCTTGGGAGCTTCAGCCAAGGTAGTATTTCAGAGATGAGCCATTACATAGTGAATTTACCGTTGGTTCCATGGGGATCCCGTGTCCCACTACTGTCATTTGTCCTCCGGGCTTTTATAGAGTGTTGATAGATGAAGGCTCCAATCACCCTTGTGTAAATGGTTATGGTATATAGTGGGCCTTACAAAGTACAAATCCACAAGGAGCACACCTCAGGATTTCAGCCCTGCAATGCTAAGAAACCTGAAGTAGCTCCACTGATAATCAACCCTTAATGAAAATCTGAAGTAAATACTTTGCTTGCAGTTAACATTTAGCTTACAGTTTCTTTGAACTGCACCTTGTGAAGTGTAAAAATAATATATTCTCCCTTAGAGGCACTGTCCAATACATAAACATGAGCTTCACCATTACGAATACTGAAGTAATTAAGTATAATAGGATGAGGTCACTTGACACATTTTTTTAAATATTTTTTATTGAGTTTTTAAGAAATGTTAATTACATTTCCATTTCATATCCTCATCTATTTGTCTTCCTATTTATGTTACTCTCTTTCTCTCCTCTTTCTCGCTCCCTTCTTTCAGTGGTGTGCTTTGATGCCAAGATCAGCTTTGACGATAACGCAGAGTTCCGTCAAAAAGCCGTCTTTGCCCTGGACGACATGTCAGAGAGCGATCCCACAGAGACAGAGGCAGCCAAATGGGACCTCAAGTACATTGGCTTGGATGGAAACATTGCCTGCTTTGGTGAGTTCTGGTTTATGGCTCTCCACTGTCCACACACATGCATGTTCTATGCATTTAGCCATGGCTAACCCACACCAACTGGAATGGAGTTTTTTTTTGACTGGGCTGACTGGGCTCCTCTCCAGTCCAAATTAACAACCAGCTTTCTAACGAGTCCAGAAGGAGGACGCTGTAACCAATTCTTTCTAATTAGCCATAATAATAAAAAGTCTCCAGTGAGCTGGATTGTTAGCATTCTCATTATAGGTCTCCCCTGTCATAAATCAAATCTTTATAGTGTAATTCTGGGCTGCTAGGGAGTATCTCCTGGTTGCCCTGCAGCCTCATAAACGCTGTGGCAGTAAGATCACGGTTAGTGACTCTTTCCCGTGCCCAGTCTTTCCTACAGGACAACAGCTCAGAGCTGATGGGCTCCTTAAAAGCTCTGTAACCCACCAAAGTGACAGCTGTTAAAACCAGTTTCCTTTTATTGAGACTTCTGTAGGGGCGCTTGCCAGGATGCAGGCTTAGCGCTGATAACCCAAATGAGGTAAGACATTTATAGAGAGGCGTGTTGGCTTCAGCAGGAAGCGGCTGAATCACTTGGCTCCCTGGCAACACAGCACCAAGCAACCCAGCGGGATAGGGATGCTCTCATTAAGCTGCCTGATAATACGGGCCAACACTAGTGCGACAGAACTTCTTTTAATCAACACTTGCTTTCTGAAGTCAAGAGTGTTGCCGTAATCACGTTTCCCTCCGCTTCTCAACTTCTTGAAGTGTTAAATATCCTCATTAGACGAGTTTTAACAGTTGACCTCTTAAAGCTTTAAATTCTCTAAAGATGATTTGTTATTCCTTCTTCATTAGATCATTTACTCATTTATTTCACTGTGCACTCTTATGTTTTTGTTTTAATGATTGTATTAGGTAATGTTTATTGTAATTAAATCCCAACTACTTTTCAATGTCACAGTTTTCTCTCAAGGGTTTATGTTTGAATTCTCAACATCATTTTGATTGTTAATGTGGGAAATCTAACTTCATTGGAGTATGGGGGAAAAAACTATTATAAGAGTTCCGGTGTCGTCGATTGTCATCTAACTTTGCGATGAGCACAGCAACTATTTTGAAGGGATGCTCTGGACTTTAAAGGCCCTTCTCTGTTTTCTGAGACCAGTAACACCTTTCTTTGTGGTTTAATTTCACCTTTGACCTGCCATTACAGTGAATGGGGCTGGTTTGGCTATGGCCACGTGTGACATCATCGACCTCCATGGAGGGAAACCGGCCAACTTCCTAGACCTGGGAGGAGGAGTGAAGGAGAAACAGGTTTACGAGGCCTTCAAACTGCTCACTGCCGACCCCAAGGTAGGAGCACATTTTATCCTTCAAACTGCTCTAAGATAGGACCACACTTCACGCTTCAAACTACCAAAAGAGGACCACACTTTATATAACAGTGCTGGGGAGAGGAGGTATACCGCCTAAAGACCGAAAACAAAGCTTATTCACAATGCTACCGTAGCTAGTTCCATACCAAATTGTCAGTTGCTCTCAGAGAGCCAACACACTGTTCCAAGAACCTGTTGAATTCCCAGTTTGTCAGCTGCTCAACACTTTACCCAAGCGATTCTGTACATCTCTGTTGCTACTTCCTTTGTGTGTGTGGTTGTTTAACCATGAGTCCTGTCAAAGCTCCTTACCTCTACGGGATCAGTGTCCCTATACCGGGACGGTTGATCATGACGTACGCCAATGTGACCGGATTGAAGTTTTAAGTAACAGCAAACTTTCCAGGACATAGACATGTATTATATGGGCAGAAAGCTTAACTTATTGTTAATCTAACTGTACTGTCCAATTTATAGTAGCTATTACAGTGAAAAAATACCATGCTATTGTTTGAAGAGAGTGCACAACAACAAAACTTTTATCAAGGCAACTGGTTTGATACATTCACCTCTGAAGATAAATAATGTACTTACATTCAGTAATCTTGCTCTTGTCATCCTGAGGGTCCCAGAGATAAAATGTAGCATCATTTTTTAAAAATAAAATAAATGTTTATATTAAAATGTAGGAACTGGGTTCTACAGTTTGAACCCTTGCTGCCTCTGGCTCCACACCCCCCTATCCCGGCCGTCAAGATGTGTGAAACTTAAATTTTGTATTACCATATACATTTGGTATTTTCTCTATAGTTAAGTATTTGAAAATGTATCAATTGACCAATATGGCACAGTATGTGCAATGCTTCACTGGATCGATCTATAATTTTGCGCACACACTGCTGCCATCTAGTGTCCAAAATCTAAATTGCGCCTAAACTGCAATATTATATTATGGGATTTCTCTTGCATTTCAAAGATAATACGAAAAAAAAAGAAGTTATTTTTCTTTATCTTTTTTACCCGATCTAATGTATTATATTATCCTACATTAATTTCACACACCTTTCAAATGGTATCAATAATATGCATATCCTTGCTTCAGGTCCTGAGCTACAGGCAGTTATGTTTGGGTATGTCATTTTTGGCGAAAATTGAAAAAAAGGGTCCCATCCTTAAGAGGTTTGAAGGTTTTATCTAGTTGGTTAGACACAAGTCCACCTTTGTAACAAAGACACAACATTCATTAGCGGGTTTGGCACCAACAGCCATGTTTCTCTCAGTGATGTGGTTTTAGAGATCATCTCCTAAATATAATGCCATGGTATTATTGACTGTTGTGATGAATTGCGGCTCCGCAGCCACAATGAAACAAGCCTTTTAATGACTGCCGTCAGTCTTCTCCCAATGCAGAACGCAAACCCATTACTGTACATCCCTGGTGGAATTAATGGCCGGAACCTCAGAGGGAAAGATGTGGCACTGGCACCTCTTTATGACTGTGGAATCCTAAATGATCAGATTACCAATAGTTCTGCAGCAAACAGTTGGAGGCTTGTAACTATGCCGCAGTGCTGGTTGTGTTGACACTCATCACAGCACTAATTCCCTGTTTGCCTTGACTTGACTTTATTGTTTTTCTCCCAGTCTATTTGACAGTATAGTTTTCTGCAGATGTCATAGAACAGTGGTAAAGACGGTTCCTCCTATCCATTGTTGAAGAGGCCAGTTTACCACACATGTCTTTAATGCGTCAAAGATGAAGGACATTGAGAACAAACGGCATATAGACATGATGTGGCATTTCTTCATAAATATGCATAAATCTGGCATGATACTCATTGCAATACACAAGTCACTTGAATAACATGACTTTGCTTCACTTCAGTTTCATGTAGCAGCTTCAATAGTTGACTATTTCCTTTGTAGCTATAGGCTAAATCAGACCCTAGCCTAGTTCTGCCTTTTGGTTCTGAGGGCTCCAGTCACACACACATACCAGAGATGAATTTTAAAGAGGTGTAAGCAAAGCACTCCAGCTGATGTATTGTCCCATTCAGATATCCACAGTGTATTTATAATGTTGGGCCCTGCATGAATTCATCAAGGTGTCGTAAAAATAGAATAGAATAACAGGAGAGAAAACAGTGGTAGAAGTGTTTCTCACTCCTCTGAGGCAGTGTGATCAAATTAATCCATTATGATGTCAAACCAGGTCATAATAGAGATGGATTTGCGGGGGAAAAAGAGACAGCTTTTAAAGACTGCATTACACTTCCCAATTATTCTTGCATAGGGAGTCGTTTTCTCTTTATTCTGTCTTCAATTCAAAGCCAAAACCCCAGAGTAAAGGCAGTACCTGTCCCTCCTCCAGCAGGATAGAGACGAGACAGAGACACAGGCCCTCCCTTATGGGGGGAAAAAAAGAGAGAGGATTGATATTACTCTGTGTACTGACATTTGCATTTCATACAGGGATTTGGAGACTCGTCAGATCTGTGGAGAGAATGTTAATTATTAGATTCCTGCATGATGAAAATCCTATTTTGCATTTTTCTTTTCATAATTTCCAAACTTTTAAGTACTAAGATTTCCTACAACTCAGTTCCATTTAGGCCTAGACTGTAAACAACTTGGGGCAGAGAGAGGCTATTGAGTGAGAATCAATAGCTTGCAATGCTAAGGATGCACATATTTTGTTAAATGTTTGAAATGTGTCCATTATACTGAATCAGGTACTTGAAAGCATACGTGTCATGACAGACTCAACATTCATGCTTACAACTGAATTTTTCATTTTTTTTATTTGCTTTGGGATTGAAGATGTTCACTCATTCTAACTTTTCCATGAAATGTTAATCAGGAGTGGAGTGTTTATTTTGCCGTATTAAATACATCAACTCAAAAGCCTCGTACTTGACAACCAACAGTTTCCTCAAGTTTTGGTGTAGGGTGAGATGCCTAACAGTGACAGAACTAGCTGTATACACATTTTCACTAGTTCAGGAGTAAGGCGATTCCACGGTAACAGAGTGATGCTGAGACTCAGATTTTTCTCTTTAAAAGGTATGCCAAACAAATATCAATGAACATTTTACTAAAACATGTTTAATTAAAGAACAATGCAGAGGCAAAGTTTGGTAACAGAATGACGGTTTATGCCGTTGGTGCCATCTCTCATCGTTTGACATACATTTTACAGTGAAAAATGTGTATTATTTTGTTACTGTGGAATTGAAAAGTATTATACACTTACTACAGCCTACTACAGTATGTCTCTAGGGAAGCTGATGCATTTCTGCATAAGTGAATATTTTCTTGTGTTCTCTGACCCTCATTGGTGTATCATTTTGACAGCCTTATTTCAGCTGCTAGGTTCCTCATAGCCGCTAACAGTTCATATGGTTACACATAGTATATCTCAGTCGCTCTACAACCCTGATCCACACACCTGATTCAAATGGTTACACATAGTATATCTCAGTCGCTCTACAACCCTGATCCACACACCTGATTCAAATGGTTACACATAGTATATCTCAGTCGCTCTACAACCCTGATCCACACACCTGATTCAAATGGTTACACATAGTATATCTCAGTCGCTCTACAACCGTGATCCACGCACCTGATTCTAATGGTTACACATAGTATATCTCAGTCGCTCTACAACCCTGATCCACACACCTGATTCAAATGGTTACACATAGTATATCTCAGTCGCTCTACAACCCTGATCCACACACCTGATTCAAATGGTTACACATAGTATATCTCAGTCGCTCTACAACCCTGATCCACACACCTGATTCAAATGGTTACACATAGTATATCTCAGTCGCTCTACAACCGTGATCCACGCACCTGATTCTAATGGTTACACATAGCATATTTCAGTCGCTCTACAACCCTGATCCACACACCTGATTCAAATGGTTACACATAGTATATCTCAGTCGCTCTACAACCCTGATCCACACACCTGATTCAAATGGTTACACATAGTATATTTCAGTCGCTCTACAACCCTGATCCACACACCTGATTCAAATGGTTACACATAGTATATCTCAGTCGCTCTACAACCCTGATCCACACACCTGATTCAAATGGTTACACATAGTATATCTCAGTCGCTCTACAACCCTGATCCACGCACCTGATTCTAATGGTTACACATAGTATATCTCAGTCGCTCTACAACCCTGATCCACACACCTGATTCAAATGGTTACACATAGTATATCTCAGTCGCTCTACAACCCCAATCCACGCACCTGATTCTAATGGTTACACAGAGTATATCTCAGTCGCTCTACAACCCTGATCCACGCACCTGATTCTAATGGTTACACATAGTATATCTCAGTCGCTCTACAACCCTGATCCACACACCTGATTCTAATGGTTACACATAGTATATCTCAGTCGCTCTACAACCCTGATCCACGCACCTGATTCTAATGGTTACACATAGTATATTTCAGTCGCTCTACAACCCTGATCCACACACCTGATTCTAATGGTTACACATAGTATATCTCAGTCGCTCTACAACCGTGATCCACGCACCTGATTCTAATGGTTACACATAGTATATCTCAGTCGCTCTACAACCCTGATCCACGCACCTGATTCTAATGGTTACACATAGTATATCTCAGTCGCTCTACAACCGTGATCCACGCACCTGATTCTAATGGTTACACATAGTATATCTCAGTCGCTCTACAACCCTGATCCACACACCTGATTCTAATGGTTACACATAGTATATCTCAGTCGCTCTACAACCGTGATCCACGCACCTGATTCTAATGGTTACACATAGTATATCTCAGTCGCTCTACAACCCTGATCCACGCACCTGATTCTAATGGTTACAGTGTGGCAGCTAGCCTAGCCTAGATGTTAGTGTTGGGTCAATAAAGAAAGGTTGCTAGTCCTAATCCCCGAATTGACAAGGTAAAAAATCTGTCTCTGCCCTTGAGCAATCCATGTAACCCTAATTGCTCCAGGGTTGCCGTTGATAATGGCTGACCCTGGCCATGACCCCACATGAGGGTGTACCTGGGGAAAGTTGGGATATGCAAAAAAAACACATTTCCAATTTATACATGCATATAATACACACTTGTACATTTGTGAAATAGGACAAATATAAGCACCTACCAAGTTGTTGTTGTTATTTAAATAATTAGCTGTTTGAAAAGCTAAATCAGGTTAGTTACAACTGGGGTTGGAGTTAAAAACCTACAGGAGGGTATCTCTCCAGGAACAGGGTTGGAGTTAAAACTTACAGGTGGGTATCTCTCCAGGAACAGGGTTGGAGTTAAAAACCTACAGGTGGGTATCTCTCCAGGAACAGGGTTGGAGTTAAAACCTACAGGTGGGTATCTCTCCAGGAACAGGGTTGGAGTTAAAACCTACAGGAGGGTATCTCTCCAGGAACAGGGTTGGAGTTAAAACCTACAGGAGGGTATCTCTCCAGGAACAGGGTTGGAGTTAAAAACCTACAGGTGGGTATCTCTCCAGGAACAGGGTTGGAGTTAAAAACCTACAGGTGGGTATCTCTCCAGGAACAGGGTTGGAGTTAAAACCTACAGGAGGGTATCTCTCCAGGAACAGGGTTGGAGTTAAAACTTACAGGAGGGTATCTCTCCAGGAACAGGGTTGGAGTTAAAACCTAGAGAAGGGTATCTCTCCAGGAACAGGGTTGGAGTTAAAACCTACAGGAGGGTATCTCTCCAGGAACAGGGTTGGAGTTAAAACCTACAGGAGGGTATCTCTCCAGGAACAGGGTTGGAGTTAAAACCTACAGGAGGGTATCTCTCCAGGAACAGGGTTGGAGTTAAAACCTACAGGAGGGTATCTCTCCAGGAACAGGGTTGGAGTTAAAACCTACAGGAGGGTATCTCTCCAGGAACAGGGTTGGAGTTAAAACTTACAGGAGGGTATCTCTCCAGGAACAGGGTTGGAGTTAAAACCTACAGGAGGGTATCTCCCCCCCTTCTCTCCCTGTGCTCTCTCTCTTTCTGCTCTCTCTCTGTCTACTCTCTCTCTCTGTCTGCGCTCTCTCTTTGTCTGCTCTCTCTCTGTCTGCTCTCTCTCTCTTTGTCTGCGCTCTCTCTCTGTCTGCGCTCTCTCTCTGTCTGCGCTCTCTCTCTGTCTGCGCTCTCTCTCTGTCTGCGCTCTCTCTCTGTCTGCTCTCTCTCTCTGTCTGCGCTCTCTCTCTGTCTGCCCTCTCTCTGTCTGCGCTATCTCTCTGTCTGCGCTCTCTCTCAGGCTGCGCTCTCTCTCTGTCTGCGCTCTCTCTCTCTCATTTTTTGGAACACCATTATTTTGGTCTTACTGAGATTTGCTGTCAGGACCCAGGTCTGACAGAATCTGTGCAGAAGATCTAGGTGCTGCTGTAGGCCCTCCTTGGTTGGTGACAGAAGCACCAGATCATCAGCAAACAGTAGACATTTGACTTCGGATTCTAGTAGGGTGAGGCTGGGTGCTGCAGACTTTTCTAGTGCCTGCGCCAATTCGTTGATATATATGTTGAAGAGGGTGGGGCTTAAGCTGCATCCCTGTCTCACCCCACGGCCCTGTGGGAAGAAATGTGTGTGTTTTTTTGCCAATTTTAACCGCATACTTGTTGTTTGTGTACATGGATTTTATAATGTCGAATGTTTTACCCCCAACACCACTTTCCATCAATTTGTATAGCAGACCCTCATGCCAAATTGAGTCGAAGGCTTTTTTTGAAATCAACAAAGCATGAGAAGACTTTGCCTTTGTTTTGGTTTGTTTGGTTGTCAATTAGGGTGTGCAGGGTGAATACACGGTCTGTTGTACGGTAATTTGGTAAAAAGCCAATTTGACATTTGCTCAGTACATTGTTTTTATTGAGGAAATGTACGAGTCTGCTGTTAATGATAATGCAGAGGATTTTCCCAAGGTTACTGTTGACGCATATCCCACGGTAGTTATTGGGGTCAAATTGTCTCCACTTTTGTGGATTTTGGGTGATCAGTCCTTGGTTCCACATATTGGGGAAGATGCCAGAGCTAAGGATGATGTTAAAGAGTTTTAGTATAGCCAATTGGAATTTGTTGTCTGTATATTTGATCATTTCATTAAGGATACCATCAACACCACATGCCTTTTTGGGTTGGAGGGTTTTTATTTTGTCCTGTAGCTCATTCAAGGTAATTGGAGAATCCAGTGTGTTCTGGTAGTCTTTAACAGTTGATTCTAAGATCTCTATTTGTTCCTGTATATGTTTTTGCTCTTTATTCTTTGTTATAGAGCCAAAAAGATTGGAGAAGTACATACATCTCCATTTTGGATAGATAATTCTTCATGTTGTTGTTTGTTTAGTGTTTTCCAATTTTCTCAGAAGTGGTTAGAGTCTATGGATTCTTCACTTACACTGAGCTGATTTCTGACGTGCTGTTCCTTCTTTTTCCGTAGTGTATTTCTGTATTGTTTTAGTGATTCACCATAGTGAAGGCGTAGACTCAGGTTTTCCGGGTCTCTTTGTTTTTGGTTGGACAGGTTTCTCAATTTCTTTCTTAGATTTTTGCATTCTTCATCAAACCATTTGTTCATTTTCTTCGGTTTTCTATTTGAGATTTTTAGATTTGATAGGGAAGCTGAGAGGTCAAATATACTGTTAAGATTTTCTACTGCCAAGTTTACACCTTCACTATTACAGTGGAACATTTTACACAGGAAATTGTCTACAAGGGATTGAATTTGTTGTTGCCTAATTGTTTTTTGGTAGGTTTCCAAACTGCATTCCTTCCATCTATAGCATTTCTCTCTCTCCCTCTCTCTCTCTCTCTCTCTCTCCCTTTCTCTCTCTCTCTCTCTCTCTCTCTCTCTCTCTCTCTCTCTCTGTCTCTCTCTCTCTGCCTCTCTCTCTCTGTCTCTCTCTGCCTCTCTCTCTCTGCCTCTCTCTCTCTGTCTCTCTCTGCCTCTCTCTGCCTCTCTCTGCCTCTCTCTCTCTCTCTGCCTCTCTCTCTCTGTCTCTCACTCTGTCTGCTCTCTCCCTCTCTCTGTCTGTTTTCTCTCCCTCTCTCGGTCTGTTCTCTCTCCCTCTCACTCTGTCTGCTCTCTCTCTGTCTCTTTCTTTCTTTCTCTCTCTCAATTCAATTCAATTCAAGGGCTTTATTGGCATGGGAAACATGTGTTAACATTGCCAAAGCAAGTGAGGTAGACAACATACAAAGTGAATATATAAAGTGAAAAACAACAAAAATTAACAGTAAACATTACACATACAGAGGTTTCAAAACAGTAAAGACATTACAAATGTCATATTATATATATATATATACAGTGTTTTAACAATGTACAAATGGTTAAAGGACACAAGATAAAATAAATAAGCATAAATATGGGTTGTATTTACAATGGTGTGTGTTCTTCACTGGTTGCCCTTTTCTCGTGGCAACAGGTCACAAATCTTGCTGCTGTGATGGCACACTGTGGAATTTCACCCAGTAGATATGGGAGTTTTTCAAAATTGGATTTGTTTTCGAATTCTTTGTGGATCTCTGTAATCTGAGGGAAATATGTCTCTCTAATATGGTCATACATTGGGCAGGAGGTCTCTCTCTCTCTCTCTCTGTGTCTTCTCTCTCTCTCTGTCTGCTCTCTCTCTCTCTCTGTCTCTCTCTCTGTCTCTCACTCTGTCTGCTCTCTCTCCCTCTCACTCTGTCTGCTCTCTCTGTCTCTCTCTCTCTGTCTCTGTCTTTTTCTCTCTCTCTGTCTCTGTCTTTTTCTCTCTCTGTCTCTCTCTCTCTCTCTCTGTCTCTCTCTTTCTCTGTCTGCTCTCTCTCTCTCTGTGTCTTCTCTCTCTCTGTCTGCTCTGTCTCTCTCTGTCTCTCTCTGCCTCTCTCTGCCTCTCTCTGCCTCTCTCTCTCTCTGTCTCTCTCTCTGTCTCTCTCTCTCGCTTTCTATGTCTGCTCCCTGTCTTCTCTCTCTCTCTCTCTCTGTCTTCTCTCTCTCTCTGTCTGCTCTGTCTCTCTCTGCCTCTCTCTCTCTCTCTCTCTGTCTCTCTCTGTCTTCTCTCTCTCTCTCTCTGTATTCTCTCTCTCTCTCTGCTCTCTCGGTCTCTTTCTCTCTCTCTCTCTCTCTCTCTGCTCTCTCTCTCTGCTCTCTCTCTCTCTGTCTGCTCTCTTTCTTCTCTCTCTCTCTCTCTCTCTCTGTCTTCTCTCTTCTCTCTCTCTCTTCTGTCTCTCTCTCTCTGTCTTCTCTCTCTCTCTCTCTCTGTCTTCTCTCTCTGTCTCTCTCTGTCTCTCTCTCTCTGTCTCTCTGTCTCTCTCTTCCTCTCTGTCTTCTCTCTCTTCTCTCTCTCTCTCTTTCTGTCTGCTCTCTGTCTTCTCTGTCTCTCTCTGTCTCTCTCTCTCTCTCTCTGTCTCTCTCTGTCTCTCTCTCTCTCTGTCTCTCTCTTCCTCTCTGTCTTCTCTCTCTCTCTTCTCTCTCTCTCTCTGTCTGCTCTCTGTCTTCTCTCTCTCTCTGTCTTCTCTCTCTCTCTCTCTGTCTGCTCTCTGTCTTCTCTCTCTCTCTCTGTCTTCTCTCTCTCTCTCTCTCTCTTCTCTCTCTCTTCTCTCTCTCTCTGTCTTCTCTCTCTCTCTCTTCTCTCTCTCTTCTCTCTCTCTCTGTCCTCTCTCTCTCTCTTCTCTCTCTCTCTCTCTCTGTCTTCTATCTCTCTTGCTCTCTCTCTCTGTCTGTCTGCTCTCTCTCTCTCTCTCTCTGTCTGCTCTCTGTCTTCTCTCTCGCTCTCTCTCTGTCTGCTGTCTGCTTTGATCGCTTCTGCTAATTCTATTCCAACTGTAAGATGCACCTGGAGTGTACAGCTGCTGCTAGAACAGACAGTTTCTGGGATTAGATATCATTAAACCTTGTTTCATTGTTTTTCAATGGTGTTCAAATTCTGCCCCCCCCCCAAAAAAAAAAAAAAAATCTAGGCTGTATCACATCTGGCTGTGATTGGGAGTCCCATAGGGCAGCGCACAGCCTATGGGATGCTGGGCGCATTGGCCCAGCATCGTCCGGGTTTGGCCGGGGTAGGTCGTCATTGTAAATAAGAATTTGTTCTTAACGGACTTGCCTAGTTAAATAAAGGTACAATAAAATGTAAAACATTCACCTGTAGGCAGTGCCCAAATATCATCCTTATAACACTGACTCCTGCTCTGTCCTCATAGGAAGTAGCAGAATAATGCTTTTCACAAGTTCACGTCCATTTTGTTCTGAACGCTGTATTTCCTAGGTGGTAGTGAAATATGGCGTCTATAAGATGAGGCTGTGCTCCTAGACTGTGTGACAGCAGGAAGTGACTGGTTAATTGTCACCTGTGGGTGTTTTCACACTGCTGTGTTTAAGGTGTGCCAGGAATGACACGGCTAGGTTCTCTGAACCTCCGCTTCAAGGTGAAAAAAAGTGATTGGCTTTGGCACATTAGCATTTAGTTCATGCAGTTCAAAGGCTGAGAGGGGGAGAGTGTGAGACGGTGTGTATTTGGCTGCTGAAGTTATTTGGCATGCTGAAGTTACTCACTATCTTCACCTGTGGCCTCCCCAATGGGTTATGTGTGTGTCTGTGTGTGTAATGTTTTTGTTCTAGAGGTGTGTACTCACGCTAATCATCCAGCATCACCTGAGCCTCCCCTTCAGCCGTTTGTGAGTGTCTGTGATGCCCTGTGTGTGGTTGTTTGCAGATGGTGTTCACTAAAACTTTTGTGTTCCTTGCAGCAGTGTGTGGTGCATTTCAAGCGTGAGTGTTTCTGCTCTGCCTCACCTGTGTCTCCCTCTTGGCTGCTCACACACGCTAGAGAACAGAGAACACCCTTAAGGACTATTTGTCCCATCTTTGGCATGGTGTACCTCATGGAGAGGTCTTGTTCCCGTCACATTTCAGCTCCAAATCTCCCCATTACCTCCAGAGAATTCATGAAAGGTGTTATTGTCCACTTGCAGTGGATATACCCCAGTGTATGGCAGTGCTCTTCCTTCTTCCAGTCTTTGATCTGCTAAATCCACTTAAGGCAGTGTTGTGATGGGCTCCCCCCAGCGTCACACTGCCTCACAAAGGTCTAAGGAGCAGGTCCAGCCACTCCATTCTGGACCTGCCACTCACTCTCTGTTCATAAGGAGATGTCTAAGCCCATGTGGAATGTCAGAGCACCTGCTTAGACATGATGTGAGGCTGTAGGAGACAGGACTCATTGCGGCCCTCTTTAAGAGCCCCACACTGTGACGTGATTGGTTGTGAGTGGCAAATCATCCTCTCCTCCTCGCGCCAGCGTTCAAGAGGCACAGTGGGAATAACCCCTCTTCATGTCCTTGGATCGGTTTCATCCACACTGCTATCACACAGGCTAAGGCAATCATGCACCTCACAAATACAGACACACCGAAACACACACATGCCTAGCTCTCCAGGGACTCAAAAAGTCAGTCATTATGGAGTTGGCTGTGACGTTGGAGCTCTGGGTTTGCTGTGGGGGGAATTGTGTCTCGGCCTGCAGGCAGGCCTCTGGGAACAGCCAGTCCCCTGTGTCGTGAACACAAGCAATGAGAAGCCAGCGAGAGAGTCCAGAAACAGGCTCCCACTCCTTATAGGAGTTATTTCACTCTGTGTAGAGCATGAATCCTTGTATTACAGAGGGCAGGCTATGGAGCCAGCAGCTGAGACCTGTGCTGTGGGACCAGTAAACATTGAACTGGGGAGATGAGGAGAGAACATTAGAATGACGAGCAGGTCATGCCATCAAGAGCACATTTTGCTAAGAGTGGTAATAGCTCCCTGGGTGGACTGAGCTCTGAATGATGTGATTGTTTTTCTATGGTGGTGAGGTGGTTTGACTGCAAAGCACATATTGACAGTGACATTTAAATCGTATGGTGCAGGTAAGTAGAGTAGGGAGCATTATTTCAGTAATCTTTAGCTAGGTCTAACCATTGACTAAAATCAGTGTTTCCTGAACTCAGTCCATCAAAGCTTAATGATTAGTTGATTATTTGAATCAGCTGTATAGTGTTAGGGCAAAAACCAAAACATGCACCCCTTGGGGTCCTGAGGACCGAGTTGAGGAAACCCTGGCTTACATACTACAGTACTAGCCTGGGTACCAGTCTGTTAAGCTAACATACCACTCCACTCTGTCATACCAAAGATGTTTAGCATTACAAGGAATGGAATAATAGCTCACCAGACTGTTACCCAGACTACCTCAGTACTATGGTTGCAATGAAATGATCATATCCATAGAGAACTATGAGCTATAGGGGTCTCTTAAAAGCTCTCCAAGCCCATATCTCTGTGGAGACTCAGGAAACACTAATAACCTCGGTATAACTGCTGATCATGGACTAGCAGCAGACCCCATCAGACCTCAGTGGCCAGCTCAGTTCATCATGCTCAGTTCATCCCTCATTAGGCCTCCTTGACCCACTATACTGTAGCTGAAGATTTGCTTACAGTGCATTACTTTAATGCAGTCAATGATATAGTATACTGCACATCGTAGCTAGCTGTTCCACTTTCCTGCTTATAAGACCATAGCATAATGTGGGCCGTTTCTACTTGGTGTCAGGTCCTTTGTTCACTGAGTACTGGGTCTGGCTGGGCCAGGCCTTGACATGTACAATGGGATGTTAATGGTAGGGAGAGAAGTCAAGGGTCTGGAACACTGTAGTCTAAAAGCCTTGGCTATGAAACAGCAGTTCAAAGAAGCATTTTGACACTACAGAGACACTGGATGCACAGTGTGATGTTTGAACTGAACTCGGTGTCAAAACTGGACTTTTCCTTTTTTTCATATATATATACTTAGTTTAAGGAGCCCAGGAAAGCACACTAATGTTTTCTGGACTTCAGTTTGCTTGTTCACTTAATTTCTTTGTGTTTAGTCTAATTGGTTGGGTAGAGAGTGCTGTTTTTTATGAGGTGACAAGCTGTAGGCTACTCCAGGCAAGAAGCTCCAGTCAAGAAGCAAGAAGTTGTTTAATTTTCATTTTAGAAAACAAAATGTTTTTTGTTCATGTTTTGCGTAATTAACCAACTGTGAATGACAGACATGTTTATTAACACTAAGTGAATACAAGTTCTCTTGACACATTGTTTTTATCCTTGAGGATGTTTAGAGAATAATGTCTCAGCCTGCTACATTCAGTTACAGGCATGATAATGATACCTCCACATTTCAATACGTGGAATAAATACTGCTCGTCACTGTGTTGGAGCATTTATTGCTGTGTCATCCGATGCCAATAACAGTTGAAAAACAATTGGAATGTGTAGTTAATGTTGCTGTGAAATGTTTTTCTTTGAGTTGTCGGGATGCTGTTGGTGAAATGACACCCTCAGAGACTTGTGTATTGTCTTCATTTGTTTGTTCTTATTGTCTCTGTTTAACTCAGAAGGCTCGAAGAATGAGATCCCTAAATAACTTTACAATTTCTGGGTGTAATAGTGTTTTGTGTATCTAATTAACCCTTGTGTGGTGTTCGTGTGGTCATGTTGTTGTTATTCACCCAATGTCCGCAGGTCTGATGGACCCACAACGTTATTGGGTTTTTAAAACAATACAGCCATAACAATTGATGTAAAAACAACTTAACTTAGATGTTGACTTATATCAATCACAAGCAATATAGACAGCATACATGGTTAATATTTGCCATTTACCTCTGCTAGATCACATTTATCAATAAAAGCTCTTCTTTTTTAAATAAAATGTGATTTTTGTTTACAAATCAATTATAGTCAAGACATGGAGTGGAACAAATCATGTTTATCTTGAACAAATATAAATGAAACAAGGTTTTTATCACTTAATGTTTATTGCTTTGAACTGAACAAATTGGAAGGACAAATGTTACATACAGTATTTTACAGAATGAGCCCTATTGAACACAAATTAAGTCCGGTCTACACACCACATGAGGGACAGTTTTACTGTGTGTGTATTGCAAATGTATTTCTTGCACTTGATACATGTGTGTTGTCGTGTCTTTGGCTATGCCGGATTAAGTGATATGACATGCTATTCTATAAAATCATTTCTCCATACTTAATATTACCTGATTGAGCTAATCATGTAAATGTAATTAACTAGAGAGTCGGGGCACCACAAAATAATATTTATAGAGCTGTTATCTTCCGAATAAACTCTTAGTCATATTTTACATCAATAGCAGTCAATATTAATCGTCACCTTAATTCAGTCTCATCTGAAAGTTGTAAATACTTGGTTATCTTCACGAACCCTGACTAACAAGTTGAATCAGCAATACAAAATTGCGCTTCATTATTTATTTACTAAATACCTAACTAATCACACAGAATTACACATACACATAATTAATCATAACTTGATTACAAATTCCATCATAAAGGAAAATGTCCCTAGTGGGAGGAACAGATATGACAGCTTGTTACACAAAAGAAAAGGGGTTGGGTTTGAGTGAAAGAGCGGGAAGACTGTGGAACAAAGGGAGGATATAGCTATGATAGCTGTGCTATCGTAAATACAGTATCTTATGCATTCTAAATTACCGCCCATTTGGAAAAGGAAAATGCAATAAATATTTACTCTGAGCTGCGCTTCAGTAGGTTGGTGGTAGATGGAAGGCCATATTGCCCAACCGAGTCCTATGAAGAATGTCTCTGCTGGTAAATTGGATACGTTGTAGTAATGTCGCTGTGATGGGAGACGGGATACCCTGTCTGTTCCTTCCTAACCTGCATTTGCAGCTGCTGTTGCTAACTCAACGGCTAGGAGGAATCACTTCTGTAGTGAATAAGAGTTCAACCAAAGCTCATGCTGATGTTGGCTTCGTTCTGTAGTTATTATCTGAACCATTCTGACATCGGACCGTCGTCCTCACATCCTCGGAACAGGAGGTTATATTATCGTCAAGACTTTATATAGGAAGGGAGAGGAGGGCGTGTTTGAAAGGTTGTATAGCCCATGTCCCTTCACAGGGGCGGGCCACTGATTGAGCAGAGCCCTACCTTATGAAAACCCAAATCTCACATTTTAGAAGCTAAAATCACATTTCATCCCATCATGAATAATTTCATATTCAAACATTTAATTGAACAACAATTCCATGTGAATCCGATAACTCTGATGTGTAGACATTCCACTGTAGAGTTTGTCATCTTATCATTGATGAGAATGTCTCAGATGACAACCGAACTGACATCATATTCATTAAATACCACCGCATATGTTCAATTGGTCGGATTACCAGAATATAGTTAATTTCCCCCCACCTTCTGATGTTCCCAGAATGTCTGTTAACCAAGGGGTTTGCAAATGTAACATCAATAGGGTAGAGAGAGGAAAAAGGGGGAACGAGGTATTTATGACTGTCATAAACCTCACCCCAGGCCAACGTCGTGACAGTGTTTTATATTTTTATTGAACCTTTATTTAACTGTGTACGGTTTCATTCTGTCCTTCTCGGGTCCACACACATTGCAGCACTTCTTGTTGCTACTGGCTGAAATCTAGAATGATGAAAACACTTCACAAAACATTTCACTCACATATACAGTGGGGCAAAAAAGTATTTAGTCAGCCACCAATTGTGCAAGTTCTCCCACTTAAAAAGATGAGAGAGGCCTGTAATTTTCATCATAGGTACACTTCAACTATGACAGACAAAATGAGAAAAAAAAATCCAGAAAATCACATTGTAGGATTTGTAAGAATTTATTTGCAAATGATGGTGGAAAATATGTATTTGGTCAATAACAAAAGTTTATCTCAATACTTTGTTATATACCCTTTGTTGGCAATGACAGAGGTCAAATGTTTTCTGTAAGTCTTCACAAGGTTTTCACACACTGTTGCTGGTATTTTGGCCCATTCCTCCATGGAGATCTCCTCTAGAGCAGTGATGTTTTGGGGCTTTTGCTGGGCAACACGGACTTTCAACTCCCTCCAAAGATTTTCTATGGGGTTGAGATCTGGAGACTGGCTAGGCCACTCCAGGACCTTGAAATGTTTCTTACGAAGCCACTCCTTCGTTGCCCGGGCAGTGTGTTTGGGATCATTGTCGTGCTGAAAGACCCAGCCACGTTTCATCTTCAATGCCCTTGCTGATGGAAGGAGGTTTTCACTCAAAATCTCACGATACATGGCCCCATTCATTCTTTCCTTTACACGGATCAGTCGTCCTGGTCCCTTTGCAGAAAAACAGCCCAGAAGCATGATTTTTCCACCCCCATGCTTCACAGTAGGTATGGTGTTCTTTGGATGCAACTCAGCATTCTTTGTCTTCCAAACACGACGAGTTGAGTTGTTACCAAAAAGTTTCATCTGACCATATGACATTCTCCCAATCTTCTTCTGGATCATCCAAATGCTCTCTAGCAAACTTCAGATGGGCCTGGACATGTACTGGCTTAAGCAGGGGGACACGTCTGGCACTGCAGGATTTGAGTCCCTGGCGGCGTAGTGTGTTACTGATGGTAGGCTTTGTTACTTTGGTCCCAGCTCTCTGCAGGTCATTCACTAGGTCCCCTCGTGTGGTTCTGGGATTTTTGCTCACCGTTCTTGTGATAATTCTGACCCCACGGGGTGAGATCTTGCGTGGAGCCACAGATCGAGGGAGATTATCAGTGGTCTTGTATGTCTTCCATTTGCTAATAATTGCTCCCACAGTTGATTTCTTCAAACCAAGCTGCTTACCTATTGCAGATTCAGTCTTCCCAGCCTGGTGCAGGTCTACAATTTTGTTTCTGGTGTCCTTTGACAGCTCTTTGGTCTTGGTCATAGTGGAGTTTGGAGTGTGACTGTTTAAGGTTGTGGACAGGTGTCTTTTATACTGATAACAAGTTCAAACAGGTGCCATTAATACAGGTAACGAGTGGAGGACAGAGGAGCCTCTTAAAGAAGAAGTTACAGGTCTGTGAGAGCCAGAAATCTTGCTTGTTTGTAGGTGACCAAATGTTTTATTTTCCACCATAATTTGCAAATAAATTCATTAAAAGAAATTCCTCATTTTGTCTGTCCTATTTGAAGTGTACCCATGATGAAAATTACAGGACTCTCTCATCTTTTTAAGTGGGAGAACTTGCACAATTGGTGGCTGACTAATTACTTTTTTGCCCCACTGTATAGTTACAGCAGGCCAAGGTAGGAGAGTCAGACACACATCACTCACACTTACTTATGGTATTGGAGTTGTTGGTTCTGTGAGTCGTGCAGATGGGGCACCAGCATCCTCCTCACGATGGCTGCAGAAGCCGGGGTCCTTGGGATATGTTGCCTCCTCTGGATTTGAGGTCATACCAATGCCTAGCCCGTCTCCTCTGGAGCTTCCCTCTGTTCCAATTTGTGTTCAGATGACAAACACGTTGTACGCCGAGATGTCCAAGATGTTGAGGAATATATCACTAGTGGCCAGCGTAGGGTTCTTCTTTTGCAGCTGTAGCCAGTCACCAGCTTGTCTAAATTGTCCATCTCTCCTTTGGTGGCCTTGATGTTCCTCGCCACAGATTCTCCCATCCCTATGCAGCGTACCCATAAGTACCTCATTTTTGCCTTCCTTTGGCGCATAGGACACGACGATGTGTCGGCCGTGAACACAAACTTGAGCAATTGATAGGCCTGTTCCGTGTATTCATCAGCTGAGGTGGGAGCTCTGGCTTGTTTTTTTCGTACTGTTCCTACCATCGCCAGCTTCCTCTTGAGGAGCTTCTGTCCCAGCTTGTGCGAAGTAAAAAAGTTATCGCATGTGATGTTATAGTCACGGACTTCCTGTGTCACGTCCAGGATGACCCGCATCCCTTGGTTCTTCTCAGGGGCTCCTCCATCTGGTTTCCCTGTATACACTTGCAAGTTCCACGCATATGATGAAGCAGCATCACAGGCATCCCACATCTTGATTCTATATTTTGTGGGTTTAGATGGTATGTACTGCCTGAAGGGGCAGCGGCCCCTAAATGGCATAAGCTGCTCATCAACAGTAACGTTGGGCCCAGGGTTGTAAAACAGGGGAAGGCGGTCCACCCACTTGTCCCACACTGACCTGATTGCATCTAGCTTGTCTCTCTGGATAAGAGTGTCTGCTAAATTACTCAAATGTAAAATGTTCCATGGTTTGATTGTGAAGAAACCAAAATACAATTTTCTTTCACAAGAGTTATAAATAATTGCTTTGGAATGCCCTTTACACACACAGCTTGTTATCTCACAGTAAAAGAGTTGGCATGGCGTTCAGTACAATTTCTCGATTAAGGTTAAAAACAAGAAATAAGGCTGAATTGTGATCAGATTTCAATCTCCTCTAAATTGCACCTGCTGTCTATGTGAATGGCCCTGAGAAGAAGCACTTTATCCCAGCTGAAAATGTGGCGCCAGACAACCTGAACGGGAAGATTTTAATTTACTGTCCATTTTGAGATATTTACCAGACCCATGCTCACTGGGTGCGTAACCCATTAGTGCATCCACCCATGGTGCTCAGAATGACAGAAACCACATTTAGATTATGGTAATGCCTCTTAACAGAACATGCAACTCCTGTAATGAATGTGTGAAAACCAATAGAACAGGAGGGAAATGGCATATGAGGAAGTCTTTCATAGGCAGCACGTGTGGCAAAAGGCCTAGCTGATTATTGAGTTGCGGCTGTCAATGACAAGCATCTATAATATATATATATATATATATATATATATATATATATATATATATATATATATATATATATATATACACTCATGGGTACGCTGCATAGGGATGGGAGTTATCTGTAGCCAGGAACATCAAGGCCACAAAAGGAGAGATGGACAATTTAGACAAGCGGTAATTTAAAATGTTGAGAAAAGAAGAAGGGGAGTGGTGTGTGGCTTCTCTCCAGAATGTCTGCGCTCAGGTCTCCAGCGTGCACTCAGCTGTCTCCTGTCTATTCTTGCGCATTTATTGTTTCATTGTGTGAATTGTTTGGCACCCGTGGTAAATGTACCTTTAATCCCGCTCATTTGGTTATTCATTTCTGTTAATGCATTGTGTTAATAGGTCTACAGTCATTTACCGTTCTCATTCTTGGATTGGAATCGTTGTTTGCAGAGTTCACAACCTCCTACACTTGTGAGAAACAAGTTTTAGATTATTTCCTAACCATCATGTTTGGAGTGCTCCATGTGAGCAATGAGCATGGGTCTGGTTTCTCTGTCTTGTTAGTGTTGAGGAAGCATGCACACATTGAAGTAGCCTACCTGCGTGTAAATGAGCATGGGTCTGGTTTCTCTGTCTTGTTAGTGTTGAGGAAGCATGCACACATTGAAGTAGCCTACCTGCGTGTAAATGAGCATGGGTCTGGTTTCTCTGTCTTGTTAGTGTTGAGGAAGCATGCACACATTGAAGTAGCCTACCTGCGTGTAAATGAGCATGGGTCTGGTTTCTCTGTCTTGTTAGTGTTGAGGAAGCATGCACACATTGAAGTAGCCTACCTGCGTGTAAATGTAAGCATGTGGGTTGGGTTGTTTTGATTTATTATTGTTTTAACTCACCACGCCCACCACTAGTAAGCTGAGCATCTCAGACATTTTTTTCTTCACCTCACACAGTAAGTGAAGTCTTTTATATATATATATATATATAAATATATATATAGATTTTTTTTTACATCCACTGCAAATGATAGCCTAATAGTTCCTCACAGTAGGCCAATTTGAGTAATATTTCCAACATTCTCCCCCTCGATAGTCTCGGTGTGAAAGAGTAAAATATCATGATCTGATGATCCCATATATCCAGTGGAAAAGTCATAAAATAACTTGTGATGAGCTCACTGGAATGAAAACTCCAAGGGCACGGAATAGGCTAGTTGATGTAATGTTGCAAGTTCGCTAGACTGCTTCAGGCTGGATCCAGTTGATTGATTTGATACAATGTTTCACTTCACTAGCGATCGCTCAAGTCAAAACATATAGAAAGGTAGACAGGCAGAGTAGGGAGATTAATTTCCATCAGGATATTTTCTTCTGTTTTTATTTATTGGCTTTATGTATTTTTAGTTAGTTGACAATGGAAGTTATAGGCCAACAGCAGCTTTGGCCATCTCTGAGTTCCATGTACTAATTTAGGCTATTTAGGCCCCAATGATCACAACGTGTCCATAAGACAGAGGCTGGCGCTCTCGCATTAGTTCAATTGTAACTTTTTATATTTTTTGGTCATTTTAATTACGATCAACCATGTGACACAGATTTTTGAGAAAGAAAATAATTATTATTTAAATGAAACTATTCCACGAAAATGCGCGCTGGCACACAGATTGGTAGAAATGGTAGAATAAATTGTATGCTTCCCCAAACTTGAAACTCATAAGCCGCCAATGAAGTCTTTATAAAATAATTTCCTCCGTGTTTTTATGGTTGTATTTTCAAGTAAGGTAAGACATGCCTCATAATATGAAGTGAAACATTCAGGGTTCAAACAATTTAAGAATGTTTTCAAAATGCATAGTGCCTCCAGCTCACATTGAAAAGTGGTGTGTGACACGCTAATAGCCTACCTACCATTGTTTTTTCTCCCAGTCAATTATCTGGCAACAATTATTTATCTGCTTAAAAATACATTGATGGTCAAAAGCTGGCAATTATCGGCTAACGGAAACACTGATTCACAAGCAGCCCGCACAGTCTGACACAGATAGATGGAGTTATCATACATGTGTGTTGTATGGAAGGTTAATTTCAGGAAAGATTAAGTTATGGATGATTTTGTGTGTGTGATTGATCTGATCACACCTTCAATGAGCTCATACTGGCAAGCGGTACCGGAGCGCCAAGTCTAGGTCCAAGAGGCTTCTGAACAGCTTCTACCCCCAAGCCATAAGACTCCTGAACATCTAGTCAAATGGCTACCCAGACTATTTGTAGTGCTAATTGAGCCCTTCCCTCACTTGTATTGCTACTTTTGTCATCTCACAGCAAGCCCCAGATAGGGCAAGGGACTAAGTAGCCCTAGAAAGGCCTTCAGATGTCATAGGAGCACAGCCTATGATTTAGTGACCTTCTAGAAGTCCAGCTTTGCTCCTATAGGAAAAGTCTGGACGGCTCATTTCTCATGTTCTATAGCACCTCACATTTCCCACACCACATGATTGTATTAGATTGAAAACCCTCCTCAGTCACTGACTGTGTTAGTCAGCAACAGGAGGTAGATTTTTCCTCTTTCCAATGTTTGGAGAAAGGGAATACAATAGTTCCTTTTCACTTATGAGGAAAGAGAAAGGGGGATACGTAGTCAGTTGTACAACTGAATGCATTCAACTTAAATGTGTCTTCTGCATTTAACTCCACCCCTCTGAATCATGAGGCACACTGCCTGAGGATGCAGTCTCAATGCTACAAGGAAATTCACCCAGAATACTCTGACAGAACACCCCCACTGATCATTAATATCATAGCATGAGAAGCTTGGCCATCTTTCTGCCTGTTTGCATGTGACTGAGCATCCTGATGGATCCATGTTACAGTAACCAAGGGTGACCCCCCTCATTACTGCCCTGGCCTTGACGTGGCGTGCTGTGGTGTCCAGCAATACGAGCTGCCCCTCACTACGCCTCACAATTTAACGGATGATGCTTCCCTCCATCCGGACGGACGGGTGTCAGTCAGGCATCCGTCCATCTCTCTGTCTGTCTGAGCATCTCGGGGGGCTTCCGGCGTGTAACGAAACATTGAGCTGATGGTGTGGCTAAGGCCTGGCTCATTTCACGCCTCTTGGCTTTGATGTACATACATGCTGCTGTGGGCTCATCTGAGACCAGATGATGAGATCAGGCCTGCTTTATGGGCAGTGTACAGTGTAGTGCAGCAGCATGTCCTCTGTTGTCCTCTGTCACAGTCTGACACTATGTCAACATGGAGCAGTCTAAAGAGGCGCATGCCATCGCAGTCAGGGGTAGCGTCATGTTGATAGATCATGGGTTCATTGCTGTGGGAAAGATGAATAAAGCCGCTTTGAATGTTACTCTAATAATTAGAGCGGACTTTGTCTATAAGCTGTGGCTCTAAAACCTAGAGAGATGTTGTTGGTTGTCGATGAGAACTGACTGTGTTAGCTTCTGACTCATCCCATGGCACACAATACACAGGAGATGAATATCCAATCCAGTAATTCAATAATCAGACATCCCTTTATTTGAGTTGGAGGGCAACACCGATGATAATTTACCTGACACAGCCAAGGCTATAGCAAGTGATTAGGTCAGGTTAATCAAATCAAACTTTATTTGTCACATGCGCCGAATACAAGTGTAGACTTTACCGTGAAATGCTTACTTACAAGCTCTTAACCAACAGTGCATTTCAAGAAGAGATCAAATATTTACCAAGTAGACTAAAATAAAAAGTAGTAATACAAAAAGTAACATAATAAGAATAACAATAATGAAGTTATATACAGGGGGCAGCAGTACCGAGTCAGTGTGCGGGGGTACGATCGGACGCCGAGCAGTTGCCATTCCAGGCGGTGATGCAACTGGTCAGGATGGTCTCGATGGTGCAGCTGTAGAACCTTTTGAGGATCTGGGGACCCATGACAAATCTTTTCAGTCTCCTGAGGGAGAAAAGGTTTTGTCATGCCCTCTTCACGACTGTCTTGGTATGTTTGGACCATGATAGTTCGTTGGTGATGTGGATACCAAGGAACTTGAAACTCTCGACCCGCTCCACTACAGCCCTGTCGATGTTAATGGGGGCCTGTTCGGCCCGCCTTCTCCTGTAGTCCACGATCAGCTCCTTAGTATTGCTCACGTTGAGGGAGAGATTGTTGTGCTGGCACCACACTGCCAGTTCTCTGACCTCCTCCCTATAGGCCGTCTCATCGTTGTGTCGTTAGCAAACTTAATGATGGTTTTGGAGTTGAGTTTGGCCATGCAGTCGTGTGTAAACAGGGAATACAGGAGGGGACTAAGTACACACCCCTGAGGGGCCCCAGTGGTAAGGATCAGCGTGACAGACGTGTTGTTGCCTACTCTTACCACCTGGGGGCGGCCCGTCAGAAAGTCCAGGATCCAGTTGCAGAGGGAGGTGTTTAGTCCCAAAGTCCTTAGCTTAGTGATGAGCTTTGTGGGCACTATGGTGTTCAATGATGAGCTGTAGTCAATGAACAGCATTCTCACATAAGTGTTCCTTATGTCCAGGTGGGAAAGGGCAGTGTGGAGTGCGATTCAGATTGTGTCATCTGTGGATCTGTTGGGGCGGTATGCGAATTGGAGTGGTCTATGTGTCCGGGAGGATGATTTTGATGTGAGCCATGAGCGGCCTTTCAAAGCACTTCATGGCTACCAACGTGAGTGCCACTGGGCGGTAATAATTTTAGCTTCCTTGGGCACAGGGATTATGGTGGTCTGCTTGAAACATGTAGGTATTACAGACTCGGTCAGGGAGAGGTTGAAAATGTCAGTGAAGACACTTGCCAGTTGGTCCGTGCATGCCTTGAGTACACGTCCTGGTAATCCGTCTGGCCCAGCGGCTTTGTAAATGTTGACCTGTTTAAAGGTTTTGTTGACATCAGCTGCCGAGAGTGTTATCTCACAGTCATCCAGAACAGCTTGTGCTCTCATGCATGCTTCATTGTTGCTTGCCTCCAAGCGAGCATATAAGGCATTTAGCTCATCTGGTAGGCTCTGGGCAGCTCACGTCTGGGTTTCCCTTTGTAGTCAGTAATAGTTTTCAAGCCCTGCCACATTCTATGAGCGTCAGAGCCGGTGTAGTAGGATTCAATCTTAATCCTGTGTTGACGCTTTGCTTGTTTGATTGTTCGACTGAGAGCATAGCGGGATTTCTTATAAGCGTCCGAATTAGTCTCCCGCTCCTTGAAAGCGGCAGCTCTAGCCTTTAGCTCAATGCGGATGTTGCCTGTAATCCATAACTTCTGGTTGGGACATGTACGTACAGTCCCTGTGGGGACGACGTCATCAATGCCCTTATTGATGAAGCCAATGACTGATGTGGTGTACTCCTCAATGCCATTAGATGAATCCCGGAACATTCCAGTATGTGCTAGCAAAACTGTCCTGTAGTGTAGCATCCGCGTCATCTGACCACTTCCGTATTGAGCGAGTCACTGGTACTTCCTGCTTTAGTTTTTGCTTGTAGCAGGAATCATGAGGATATAATTAGTCAGATTAGCCAAATGGAGGGCAGGGGAGAGCTTTGTGTGTGGAGCTGTGTGTGGAGTGAAGGTGGTCAAAGATTTTCTTTTTTTTGGTTGCACATGTGACATTCTGGTAAAGATTTGTAGCCATCTTAGTAGCGTATTTGTCTGTGCGTTTGTGTGTGTAATTTATGTGTGTGCTTTTCTCAGTTAATTATGGTTAATATTCTCAGTAGCCTGTGTATATGTTGCTGCTGTTGGTGTAATTTAGATTCCTCTCATTAACTCTGATCTCTGACAGGCTGATTCCTCAGCCCCTCCAGCTCTCCCAGCATGGACCCCTGTTTTTGAGCATGAGGTCAGGAGAAGCACCCTCTGTGGGCAGGAGAACATGCTACAATGAATTTGATGAGTTGTAACCAATATGATGGGATATGTGCCCATCCCTGTCTCCTCTCCTCTAGGCTTCTGCATGTCCTAGTCCATATCACATCATGTTTGTCCACTCTGTGGGAATGGAGGAGAGAGAGAAGGTCACTTAGATGGCGCTCTGGAAAACAACATCTGGGAACACTGCTGGATATGAGTGATGTTTGTTTCTTAGTGATCTGCTTTCTGCAATTCAAGTAAATGAACTCCATCTAAATAAAAACCTGATAACTAACTGAAGGTTATGTGTTATAAGGAATATGCTGTTTATTTAGGTTGTGTTGTACTCCTGTACCGCTGTCTGTTTCACCTTTATCCCAGACCCCCTCTCCTCTCCCTGTTAGGGTTGGCTATGCTGAGCCTCACTGGCAGCAGTTCAGACAGATTACTGTCACGGTAATTGGCTTTTCCAGACCTGATTTGATACTGTATGAGCCTCTTGTCTGATCCGTACACCTCTTTACTGCAGTAATGGAAAGATGATGAGGCCCACATGAAATGTTTTTCTCATCATATTGCTGGTGAAATCATACGTCTCGTGTTACCCCTGTCAGGAGCGCTGCTTTATCACAGTCTGAACAAGTGCAGTATAGGGAGAATTGCATTAAAAATAGAAATGTCGTAAGGGAGAATTTATCCAATGTGCTTGTGAAACTTGAATATGAACCTTAGATTTATCGTAGTAACTATTACCACACATAGTAGTTAGTCAGTAGTTTCTTGTTGACATTTGTCTAGAGGTGTGTGTCTGAGAGACACAACTATTTTACTGCACTACACTACTATTAATACAGTCACAGCACTGCTACCAGTCCTGACACTGCTAGCTTTCATGTCCTACTTTAGGTGTAACCTGACTGTTACCAGACAAGTTGATACAGCAGCGTCTCCTTCAGATTTATCCCAACAGCTGTGGCAGAGCTGACATGGCTGTGTCTCTCCAGTTGCAGGTGCCTTAAGCCCAAATCACTAAAGTGTTTTTATGGGTGTGAATGAGCGGGTACATGCTGGATTTAGAATGCACCTTAGTGAATGAGAGAAAGCAAACGGGCTGCGGGTGCCAATGCCGTCATGTGCTTCAAATTAGAAAGCAAGTCTATTTTTCTCGCTTCTACGCAAAGCAATGCTGTTAAAGTGAGCGGATAAATTGCCTGTTTGTGCATTGTTATATCTGGAATTGTGACATGTATAATTAAAAGGTGCGTATTTAGTGTTAAATTTAGCAGCAAGTGCCAACAATACATATTTTAAAACAATAACTTTAAGCCTACCTTTGTTGATTTCAAATACAGGCATATAGCCTAAGCAGGCTACAGATGGGACACTCGAGGAGCTCCGTTCAAGAGGGAATACTGTTCTGTAGAAATAACGAGACTTGCTAAATTCTTTATAAACTGCTAGGATATATTAGCTACAACTCTCCTCACGTTCATGAGCGAACAGGAGGCAGGTACATTGAGTCATAACAAACACAACAATAACTGACAAGGGCTACGTAGCGAACATAACAAATGCAACTGTTTATTATGGATTATCATGACGATTAAGTTGGCATATACGTTATGCAGTGAATGTGCATTGATGCTCTACTCTCGCACAAGTTTTGATGCGGTTGATGGCGCATCTCTGTGCGGTTTCGGCTTCATCCTCAACATTGAAGAGGAAGCTGTGCTACATGTACTAGAGCTGTGCAATATGGACAAATCCATTTCACGATAAATAGCCTGTATGTATGCGGTAAAGGATGAATAGAATGACACGTTTAACAATGCACCACAGTTGTTTTTGTTATAATGTCCTTTAAACTACTACTACTAGTTTGATGGTTGCAGCCATCAATTGTCCCATTAACAATCACCATATTAGCAAACTTATTTCATTTCAAACTTAATTTCTCTAGTATGGGCTAGTTATTGTAAAGAATGATGTCAGCAAAATGCGTGCAATAAGTCATTAATATGGTCTGGGTCGATCATTTTCAGTTTGTTGTCCCAGCTCTAACAT
This sequence comes from Oncorhynchus mykiss, assembly GCF_057628025.1. Taxonomy (NCBI): domain Eukaryota; kingdom Metazoa; phylum Chordata; class Actinopteri; order Salmoniformes; family Salmonidae; genus Oncorhynchus; species Oncorhynchus mykiss. Next base: position 55,212,917 of record NC_143038.1, on the reverse strand, counting down.
GTATTCATATCCTCCTGTGTTTCCTGGAGCATCTGCTGTTGTCAGAGCACAAATCACATGTTATTGGTCACATACACATGGTTAGTAGATGTTAATTTGCGTGTAGCGAAATGCTTGTGCTTCTAGTTCCAACAGTGCAGTAATATCCAACAAGTAATATCTAACAATTCCCATCAACTACCTACTACACACATCTAACAGGTAATCTAACAATTCCCCACCAACTACCTGATACACACAAATCTAAAGGGGTGACTGAAAATATGTACATATAAATATATGGATGAATATATGGATGGCCGAGCAGCATAGGCAAGGTGCAGTAGATTATATAAAATAGAGTGTACACAGTTGAAGTCGGAAGTTTACAAACTCCTTCTCCAAATACATTTAAACTCAGTTTTTCACAATCCTGACATTTAATCCTAGTAAAATTCCCTGTCTTAGGTCAGTTAAGATCACCACTTTATTTTAAGAATGTTAAATGTCAGAATAATAGTAGAGAGAATAATTTATTTCAACTTTTCTTTCTTTCATCACATTCCCAGTGGGTCCGAAGTTTACATACACTCAATTAGTATTTGGTAGCATTGCCTTTTAAATTGTTTTAGCTGCATATTTAGTTCATATTGCCTGCTAACATTAATTTATTTTAATTAGGGAAATTGTGTCACTTCTCTTGCGTTTTCTGCAAGCAGGGTATATGCAGGGTATATGCAGCAGTTTGGGCTGCCTGGCTTGTTGCGAACTGTGCGAAAACCATTTCTTCCTAACAAAGACCGTAAATTAATTTGCCATAATTGTACATAATTATGACATAACATTGAAGGTTGTGCAATGTAACAGCAATATTAAGACTTAGCAATGCCACCAGTTAGATAAAATACGGAATGGTTCCATATTTCACTGAAAGAATAAACGTTTTGTTTTCGAAATGACTGTTTCCGGATTTGACCATATTAATTAACTAAGGCTCGTATTTCTGTGTGTAATTATATAATAATTAAGTCTATGATTTGATATTTGATAGAGCAGTCTGACTGAGCGGTGGTAGGCAGCAGCAGGCTCGTAAGCATTCATTCAAACAGCACTTTCCTGCATTTGCCAGCAGCTCTTCACTGTGCTTCAAGCATTGCGCTGTTTGTCTTCAAGTCTATCAACTCCCGAGATTAGGCTGGCAATACTATAGTGCCTATAAGAACATCCAATAGTCAAAGGTATATGAAATACAATACCACCGTACCTTCTCCGCTGTGCAATCTGGTTTCCGAGCTGGTCACGAGTGCACGTCAGCCACGCTCAAGGTACTAAACGATATCATAACCGCCATTGATAAAATACAGTACTGTGCAGCCGTCTTTATCGACTTGGCCAAGGCTTTCGACTGTCAATCACCATATTCTTATCGGCAGACTCAACAGCCTTGGTTTCTCAAATGACTGCCTCACCTGGTTCATCAACTATTTTGCAGACAGAGTTCAGTGTGTCAAATCGGAGGGCCTGTTGTCCAGACCTCTGGCAGTCTCTATGGAGGTACCACAGGGTTCAATTCTCGGTCCGACTCTTTTCTCTGTATACAGTGCCTTGTGAAAGTATTTGGCCCCCTTGTACTTTGCGACCTTTTGCCACATTTCAGGCTTCAAACATAAAGATATAAAACTGTATTTTTTTGTGAAGAATCAACAACAAGTGGGACACAATCATGAAGTGGAACGACATTTATTGGATATTTCAAACTTTTTTAACAAATCAAAAACTTAAAAATTGGGCGTGCAAAATTATTCAGCCCCTTTACTTTCAGTGCAGCAAACTCTCTCCAGAAGTTCAGTGAGGATCTCTGAATGATCCAATGTTGACCTAAATGACTAATGATGATAAATACAATCCACCTGTGTGTAATCAAGTCTCTGTATAAATGCACCTGCACTGTGATAGTCTCAGAAGTCCGTCAAAAGCGCAGAGAGCATCATGAAGAACAAGGAACACACCAGGCAGGTCCGAGATACTGTTGTGAAGAAGTTTAAAGCCGGATTTGGATACAAAAAGATTTCCCAAGCTTTAAACATCCCAAGGAGCACTGTGCAAGCGATAATATTGAAATGGAAGGAGTATCAGACCACTGCAAATCTACCAAGACCTGGCCGTCCCTCTAAACTTTCAGCTCATACAAGGAGAAGACTGATCAGAGATGCAGCCAAGAGGCCCATGATCACTCTGGATGAACTGCAGAGATCTACAGCTGAGGTGGGAGACTCTGTCCATAGGACAACAATCAGTCGTATATTGCACAAATCTGGCCTTTATGGAAGAGTGGCAAGAAGAAAGCCATTTCTTAAAGATATCCATAAAAAGTGTTGTTTAAAGTTTGCCACAAGCCACCTGGGAGACACACCAAACATGTGGAAGAAGGTGCTCTGGTCAGATGAAACCAAAATTGAACTTTTTGGCAACAATGCAAAACGTTATGTTTGGCGTAAAAGCAACACAGCTCATCACCCTGACCACACCATCCCCACTGTCAAACATGGTGGTGGCAGCATCATGGTTTGGGCCTGCTTTTCTTCAGTAGGGACAGGGAAGATGGTTAAAATTGATGGAAAGATGGATGGAGCCAAATACAGGACCATTCTGGAAGAAAACCTGATGGAGTCTGCAAAAGACCTGAGACTGGGACGGAGATTTGTCTTCCAACAAGACAATGATCCAAAACATAAAGCAAAATCTACAATGGAATGGTTCAAAAATAAACATATCCAGGTGTTAGAATGGCCAAGTCAAAGTCCAGACCTGAATCCAATCGAGAATCTGTGGAAAGAACTGAAAACTGCTGTTCACAAATGCTCTCCATCCAACCTCACTGAGCTCGAGCTGTTTTGCAAGGAGGAATGGGAAAAAATGTCAGTCTCTCGATGTGCAAAACTGATAGAGACACACCCCAAGCGACTTACAGCTGTAATCGCAGCAAAAGGTGGCGCTACAAAGTATTAACTTAAGGGGGCTGAATAATTTTGCACGCCCAATTTTTCAGTTTTTGATTTGTTAAAAAAGTTTGAAATATCCAATAAATGTCGTTCCACTTCATGATTGTGTCCCACTTGTTGTTGATTCTTCACAAAAAATACAGTTTTATATCTTTATGTTTGAAGCCTGAAATGTGGCAAAAGGTCGCAAAGTTCAAGGGGGCCGAATACTTTCGCAAGGCACTGTATATCAATAATGTCGCTCTTGCTGCAACTCTACGTAGACAATACCATTCTGTATACATCTGGCCCTTCTTTGGACACTGTTAACTCACCTCCAAACGAGCTTCAATGCCATACAACACTCCTTCCATGGCCTTTAACTGCTAGTAAAACCAAATGCAAGCTCTTCAACCGATCGCTACCCGCACCCGCCAAACTAGCATCACTACCCTGTACGGTTCTGACCTAAAATATGTGGCCTCCAACTACAAATGCCTAGGTGTCTGGCTAGACTGTAAACTCTCCTTCCAGACTCATATTAAACATCACCAATCAAAAATCAAATCTAGAATCGGCTTTCTATTTCGCACCTCCACGCCGCCAAACTTACCCTTGTAAAACTGACTATCCTACCAAACCTCGATTTCGGCAATGTCATCTACAAAATAGCTTCCAATACTCTACTCAGCAAACTGGATGCAGTCTATCACAGTGCCATTTGTTTTGTTACCAAAGCCCCTTATACCACCCACCTCTGCGATCTGTATGATCTCGTCGGCTGGCTCTCGCTACATATTCGTCAGCAGACCCACTGGCTCCAGGTCATCTATAAGTCTATGCTAGGTAAAGCTCCACCTTATCTCAGCTCACTGGTCACGATAACAACACCCACCCGTAGCATGCACTCCAGCAGGTATATCCCACTGGTCATCCCCAAAGCCAACACCTCCTTTGGCTGCCTTTCCTTTCAGTTCTCTGCTGCTAGTGACTGGAACGAATTGCAAAAATCTCTGAAATTAGAGACTTATTTCCCTCACTAACTTTAAACATCAGCTTTCTGAGCAGCTAACCGATCGCTGCAGCTGTACATAGTCCATCTGTAAATGGCCCACCCAATCTACCTACCTCATCGCCATATTGTTTTTTAAACTTTTCTTCTCTTTTTGCACACCAGTATCTCTACTTGCACATCATCATCTGCTCATTTATCTCTCCAGTGTTAATTTGCTAATTTGTAATTACTTCGCTACTATGGCCTATTTATTGCCTTTGCACACACTGTATTTAGACTTTCTTTTTTTCTGTTTTGTTATTGACTGTACGCTTGTTTACTCCATGTGTAACTCTGTGTTGTTGTTTGTCACATTGCTTTGCTTTATCTTGGCCAGGTCGCAGTTGTAAATGAGAACTTGTTCTCAACTAGCTTACCTGAAATAAAGGTGGAGGTGATATGATCCTTGATTAGCCTCTCAAAGCACGTCATGTTGACAGAAGTGAGTGCTATGGGGTGGTAGTCATTTAGTTCAGTTATCTTTGCCATCTTGGGTACAGGAACAATGGTAGCCACCTTGAAGCATGTGAGGACAACAGACTGGGATAGAGAGCGATTTAAATATGTCTGTGAACACATCAGCCAGCTGGTTTGCACATGCTCTGAGGACACGGCTAGGGATGACGTCTGGGCCAGCAGCCTTGCGAGTGTTTTACTCACGTCAGCCACTGAGAAGGAGAGGGGGGGGCTTTGTTAGCGAGCCGAAACAGTGGCACTGTATTATCCTCAACGCGGTTAAAGAAGGTAGTTTGTGTGGAAGCGTGACGTCGGTATCCGTGATGTGGCTGTTTTTGTTTTTGTAGTCTGTGATTTCCTGTAGACCCTGCCACATACTTCTCGTGTCTGAGCCGTTGAATTGCGGCTCCACCTTGTCCCTGTACCGGCATTTCACTTGTTTTGATTGCCTTGCGGAGGGAATAACTACACTGTTTATATTCAGCCATATTTCCAGACCTCTTTCCATGGTTAAATGCAGTGGATCGCACCTTCAGTCTTACGCGAATGCTGCCATCCATCCACGGTTTCTGGTTAGGGTAGGTTTTAATGGTCACAGTTGGAACGACGATGGACAGGAGATGGCTGGCCTCTACCATCCCTCACAATGCTGTTCTATCCTTCTAGAACAATCTGCAGCACAGGAGATTCAACTAGGCCAATAAACCATTGATTCGAAAAAGGATTTGTATGTTCAATACACTCTCTATATGCCCTTTAGTGACCACTTGATTTATAGTTAAGCCTACACTAGTTTGACCTGGATTGAACCTACAATGTACAGTATATACAGTGCCTTGCGAAAGTATTCGGCCCCCTTGAACTTTGCGACCTTTTGCCACATTTCAGGCTTCAAACATAAAGATATAAAACTGTATTTTTTGTGAAGAATCAACAACAAGTGGGACACAATCATGAAGTGGAACGACATTTATTGGATATTTCAAACTTTTTTAACAAATCAAAAACTGAAAATTGGGCGTGCAAAATTATCCAGCCCCCTTAAGTTAATACTTTGTAGCGCCACCTTTTGCTGCGATTACAGCTGTAAGTCGCTTGGGGTATGTCTCTATCAGTTTTGCACATCGAGAGACTGAAATTTTTTCCCATTCCTCCTTGCAAAACAGCTCGAGCTCAGTGAGGTTGGATGGAGAGCATTTGTGAACAGCAGTTTTCAGTTCTTTCCACAGATTCTCGATTGGATTCAGGTCTGGACTTTGACTTGGCCATTCTAACACCTGGATATGTTTATTTTTGAACCATTCCATTGTAGATTTTGCTTTATGTTTTGGATCATTGTCTTGTTGGAAGACAAATCTCCGTCCCACTCTCAGGTCTTTTGCAGACTCCATCAGGTTTTCTTCCAGAATGGTCCTGTATTTGGCTCCATCCATCTTCCCATCAATTTTAACCATCTTCCCTGTCCCTGCTGAAGAAAAGCAGGCCCAAACCATGATGCTGCCACCACCATGTTTGACAGTGGGGATGGTGTGTTCAGCTGTGTTGCTTTTACGCCAAACATAACGTTTTGCATTGTTGCCAAAAAGTTAAATTTTGGTTTCATCGGACCTCTGAGACTATCACAGTGCAAGTGCATTTATACGGAGACTTGATTACACACAGGTGGATTGTATTTATCATCATTAGTCATTTAGGTCAACATTGGATCATTCAGAGATCCTCACTGAACTTCTGGAGAGAGTTTGCTGCACTGAAAGTTAAGGGGCTGAATAATTTTGCACGCCCAATTTTTCAGTTTTTGATTTGTTAAAAAAGTTTGAAATATCCAATAAATGTCGTTCCACTTCATGATTGTGTCCCACTTGTTGTTGATTCTTCACAAAAAAAATACAGTTTTATATCTTTATGTTTGAAGCCTGAAATGTGGCAAAAGGTCGCAAAGTTCAAGGGGGCCGAATACTTTCGCAAGGCACTGTAAGCGATCTGGTATACTGTTAAGCACTTACGTATAATTAACATATTCATCTTTCTTAAAGCTTAATTGAGCAAGATGTATTTATTGTTTCCCTCTACCTCCCTCCTTTTCAACACAGCCTCCCCCTGTGAAGGATGCATATTTCAGAGGCAGTGTTTGGTTCACTTCCTTCACCACTCCAGCCCTGCCAGGACACTGACTGTATCAGTTTATAGAGCCCTTTCACATTTCCCATTTCTCAGACCTGCTGTCATAGCCCTGTCTGCCAGGCAGCAGGAGAGAGGGAACGAGAGAGAGTGGGAAAAGGAGAGAGGGTGAGTGGAAGTTTCTCCATTTTAAAGCCCAGCAGTGATTACATTGTCCATCAGCCGCCAGGATGACCTGCATCAGCCACAGGATTGATGTTTGACAGAATAATTAGAAAACTGTCTCTGGTTGTAATCACTGAAGCTCATCTTTGGGTAGCAGGCTTCTATTCAGTAACTCCCCCCACTCGTCCACTCCCCAGTCCTGTCCTAGCCATCCAGGGAGTGCTCTGGGAGGGAGGGAGGGAGAGAGTTGATAGAGTGGTATGGTGGGGGCGTGGGTGGTTGGTGTTTATTCTAGTGGAACTGGAAAGGCACATTGGAGGGAATGGGGGAGAAGTGAGTTAGAGAGCAGAGCAGTCACTGCCACCATCAGCTGTGACTGCTACTGGCTCAGTAGGAGTGGGAGGGAACTGAAACAGTAGGAGTGGGAGGGATTTTGGGGAATGAACTGGGGGGAAGAAAAAGCATAGACCGGCCAGTACCACCAGTAGCTGTTATTGGGATAATGCTCTTGCTATTCTGAGATAAGTAAATTGAGCCGTTCCCACCACTCCATTGACTGTACCCTGGCTAGTCTGTTAGGGCTAATGATGAGCTCTTCATTAGGCTGGCCCCTGCTGGACTGACCCAGTAGAGCAAAGGGCATAATATTGGTACACCTTCCTCATACTGTAAATCCCCTGATTGCTTCTGTACTGACCAATTGCCAGGGAGCCAGACTCCAGATGAGGCCCTCCTCTCTCCTCTGGGCTTTACCCCTTACCCTTTATGTAGTGTTGTGTTGTCTCTTCTAGTGATGTGTGTTTTTGTCCTAAATTTGTATTATATTTTTAATCCCAGCCCCTGTCCCCGCAGTAGGCCTTTTGCCTTTTGGTAGGCTGTCATTGTAAATAAGAATTTGTTTTTAACTGACTTGCCTAGTTAAATAAAGGTGAAATAAAATAAATACCCTGGGCAGGTTGTCTTTTCTCTAGGCTTTACCCGGGGCAGGTTGTCTCTCCTCTGGGCTTTACCCTGGGCAGGTTGTCTCTCCTCTGGGCTTTACCCTGGGCAGGTTGTCTCTCCTCTGGGCTTTACCCTGGGCAGGTGGTCTCTCCTCTGGGCTTTACCCTGGGCAGGTTGTCTCTCCTCTGGGCTTTACCCGGGGCAGGTTGTCTCTCCTCTGGGCTTTACCCTGGGCAGGTTGTCTCTCCTCTGGGCTTTACCCTGGGCAGGTTGTCTCTCCTCTGGGCTTTACCCTGGGCAGGTGGTCTCTCCTCTGGGCTTTACCCTGGGCAGGTTGTCTCTCCTCTGGGCTTTACCCTGGGCAGGTGGTCTCTCCTCTGGGCTTTACCCTGGGCAGGTTGTCTCTCCTCTGGGCTTTACCCGGGACAGGTTGTGGCCCTTACCTACCAGAGAACCAGGCTGCAGCCGAGGCCATATCTCAATGACTGAGGGCTTCTTTCCTCCACCCCTCCCCCATCCCTCCCCTGATCATTTATCAGCTCCTCTGATCGCTCCAATACCTGAGAGAACCTATAATGGCTAATTGATATTCTGTAGAATTCCATGGGCAGCTTCAAAACCTGCAGGTCTTAATGTCAGCCTAGGACCAACTGGTCATCTCACTGAAAGATTGCATGCAGGGGGACTTAGAAACGATTCCCTTCATCTGCATAAGTCGAATCTGGTCTTTGGTCGGGTTTTGGTGGCACGTACAGGCGAAGACATTATACAAGGGCTTCCAAATGCCACAGAGAGGGCTGGGAAAAGTGCACTAACACGCTCAATCAGTGTATGTATCCGTGTCTTTTAGAAATTAAATCTTGATAGCACCCATCTGTTTCGCCCTAGTTTCTGGTTTTCTGGCAGTTCGGCATCCCACGCCCCAGACCTGTCAGGACTGAACAAGCGGAGGAGAGACGGGGTTTGCAATATGTGTATTCTATCAGTTTCTAAATGACTCATTTAGCCAGAGCCGAGTCACAGCGGAAAGTAGTCATTGCTATTCAATAACTGCAGTGGTTCAGTCATTCACTCAGATGAATAACAGATGAGTGTGTCTGAAAAGCCTTTCTGTTTAGAGCAGAGGAGGCAGTGGGTGCTATATACTGGGGAGGTATTTTGATATGGCACTATCAGGATTAATGCTCTACCACGTTATTTCATTGCCTCTAAATTGCCTTTCTTGCTAAACACCACCAGAGAAGGGATTTACTCAGTTTCTCCTGGCACTTTCTCTCGCTCTGCTCTCTCATTGAGTAGAAATACCTTCCCTTGGGTATTTATGGGTCGCTTCTACCCTGTTTTGGGCCCTATATAGGGCCCGGCAAGTTTGGGGGGTCAGAAATTAATAATTTGGGGAAATTGGACTAAACTCTTATGGCTGGCAATAATAATAAGCATCCCCACCCCTTCCCCCATAAAGGCCATAAATCATATGTTATGGTCATATTCATACAGTATGCAATGTATGTCAAGTCACCAAAAATAACTAACATTTAGTGTGCATGGAAAAGGGTATACCCTGATGGTCAATGTAAAGAAATGCATTCCCTCTCCACATTACCTTGTATGCAATTGCGTCGGCTGTAGATCAGTTGGGGTGGTATTCAAATTGTAGTGGGTCTAGGGCTGTGGTTACCAAGGCATTCCTAGTAAATAATAATAATAAAAAGTTACAATAAAGCCTTGCATTCCAATTTGTTTGATTTTTTCCGTGCTGTTGGCTATAGGTGCACTTGATTAAGCAGCCCCGGCGCTGGGAAGTCAGTGTTTCCATTTTGAACTATTTCATGTAGAACTCCGCCTACCAGAGCAAATTAAGTGCACTTATAGGCCTACCACTGGCCAATCTGATAGCTCAGATCACTGTCTGCACAGTTTCTAGCGCCATAGACAGTAACAAGAAGCCTCGAACACACAGCAAAGTTGATTAGTGTAAGATCTCCATTTTTTTTTAACCATGACTAGAGACTCAACGAGTACATCAAAGAGCTGCTGTTTTTATGAGGAAGTGCATGTTGAAGTTGTTTAAAATGTGCATTCTCCCTATTTCCACTCGCGCTACAACCAGCACTGCAGCTGTAATGAATGAGTATAGAAAAGTGTTTCTTTAAGCTTGCGTTGTTTTTATTAGCTGCTTGTCTTTTTTAATATCGAGGAATATTTCAATTTCTCTGGTCATAGGAATAACACCATCAATGGGAGCATGAGGCAGAAATAATGCAGTGTGACTTAAGTTTCGCCATCAGCTGGAAGACTGTCCCCTTTTCTCAGCAGAGAGAGAGGAGGGACGGCGATTCTCACCACTGCTCCCTCCCTCCTTCCCATCAGACGGACCATCAGATGCAAGCCATCAGTCCAGTAAAAAAAATAACAAGTTATTATGCTCAGTCAGCTGTGCCTCACAAGTAACACAACAAATGATCTATTACCAGTGTGATCATAAACCTAAAATGTTGAAATGTAATTCAAAATAGTCTGAAAAGAACAATTGAAAAATAGCCAATATGCAGTGACAATGTTTTGGGCATATAGCCTACTGTACAAACATCATTGCTAGAGAACTGTTTGGTTAATGGTTAATGTTGCATAGTAAGAGGGATGAGGCTAAATTAATGCCAATTAAGTCTGGCTGTGTAACCGATTGGCAAACGTACTGCAAATTGAAAAATCATGCGACTAAACTGAATAAAAATAAGAAACTATACTATTAAACAAAGATAAATGATATAACGAATGATAGTAAAAAGCCTTATTAGTCTTATTAGTCTTATTCATCACAAAACTCACTGATATTGCCAACTACTTTAATGATTTTGTCATTGGCAAGATTAGCAAACTTAGGCATGACATGGCAGAAACAAATGCTGACCCTAAACATCCAAGTTAAACTCACCAAATTATGAAAGAAAAAATATATATATTGTCTATCAAAAATGACAAGCCACCTGGTCTGACAACTTGGATGGGAAATTACTGAGGATAATAGCGGACGATATTGCCACTCCTATTTGCCACATCTTCAATCTACGTCTACAAGAAAGTGTGTGCCCTCAGGCCTGGAGGGAAGCAAAAGTCATTCTGCTACTCAAGAATAGTAAAGCACCCTTTACTGGCTCAAATAGCTGACCAATCAGCCTGTTACTAACCTTAAGTAAACTTTTGGGAAAAATGGTGTTTGACCAGATACAATGCTACAGTAAACAAATTGACAACAGATTTTCAGCACTATTAACGCTAGAACTGCCAGAGTCCAACGGTCACTGATGTTTGATTTTGTAAGTACAAAAACCAGCCCCCCAAAAAAGCAATGTCCTGCTCCTCCCTTGACCTTTCTTAAATGTTTGTATTTTACACTATTCATTTGTCATAATTTTTTAAAATCACAAACCGAAAAGGATATCATGGCCTTTTTACCAGTTTTTCTCACACCTATTCCCAACTTAACTCGCCATGTCAATGTGCTGTAGGATGTTGGTACCCAGCCAGGCACTAATGCATCTCTCTCTCTCGTCGCTGAATGAATGACAAATGGATGGATTGGTGATAATTGTGCACCTTACTTCACAAATGAATTGAAATGAGGCCTAACTGAATAATAGGGAGGAAGAAGAGGTTGATTTCATTTAGAAAGACAGTAGTGTAATGGTGAGTTTGTTATGCATATTTATCAGCAGCAAAAATGTGACTTGTGCCTTGGGGGTTGATACCATTCTCTCTTACATTTTACTTTTTTTAAAGAAGCTCTTATGGGACAGTTTTATTTACTATAATCTTATTATCAATCAATTTTATTGCGAGGGAAAGGAAAGCATGCAAAACATATTCTTGACTCTATCCAGCGAAGAAAAGGATCCCAGCCCACTGAATGAATGACAAATGGATGGAATGGGCGATAATTGTGCAAGTTACTTCACAATCAAATTTCAATTAGGCCTAACTGAATGATGAGGTTGATTTAATTTAGAACAACAATAATGTGATAATGATGTTTGTCTTATGATTATTTATCACGGATAGTGCTCATGTTAATAATTTGACTGCATATGCCTTGCAAGTTGATAACATTCTCTTTTATGTTTTACTTTGTAAAAAGAAGCAGTTTACAGGACTGTTTTATTTACTGTAACTCTATTACTCATGTCATTTATTATAAGGGAAATTATGCAGTAGGCCTTTAGAATAGTGCAAAATATATCCTTCACCCTTTTCAAGTTGATGAGCAGGAAACAAACGATGCCAGGCGGCCTGCTGGACAATCGAAACTACACCTAAACTACACCTAAACTATACTAAAACTACACCCGAACTACACATAAACTACACCTAAACTATACTGGAAACTACACCTAAACTATACTGAAACTACACCTACACTACACCTAAGCTACACCTAAACTACACCTAAACTACACCGAAACTAATTTCACACATAATAAGAGTTAACCTACAGACAAGATTAAATTGACAATAATCTGGTGAGTGACAATATTAGGTCTATCAGTTGTCAAATTGTACATGAAGAGATGGGCGCATCTTATTGACAGATTCAGGAAAAGGAGCATTGCTTTATCAATTCTTCCTTCACATGGAGGTAAAACATTTTGATTTCTATATAGTATCTGAAAGAGCATATTCTGCCGTTTCTATGACAACTCATAATACAATGTAAATATTTTATTCTGTCGTCAATGGATGAATAGGTGATATAAACCAGATAGAAACTGGTAATGGTGCATGTGACTTCAGTTTTGGTTGGCCACCAAGTACTTGCTCAATGGCTTTCCATTTCTGGTGAAAGACAAAACCAGGCCATGGGGTGAGTGACTGTCTGAGACTGTGGATTTGGACTCGTGGCGCCTTACATGGGCAAAGGCAGCCATGTGACCATAGACAATTTCTTCACATGAATTTCCCTGGCAGACAAGTTGATTGCAAAGTAGATTAGCCTGCTCGGGAACAGGGAACAAACAAAGGCCGGAGCTATCCCCCTCTGCACAAAACAACATACACATGGTGTACAGATGGAAAATAAATAAGTGTTTGCATCCTCAGCACCATGCATCCAACTGTTGCCATCGGCAGTGACCAGAAGAAGAATTCAGAGATGGTAACAGACTACAATTGCACAAAGGTATAGATCTCTGCCATATACAAATAACCTTTCCATCTGCCAATCACCAAATACAGTGCATTGGGAAAGTATTCAGACCCCTTGACTTTTCCACGTTTTGTTACGTTACAGCCTTATTCTAATATTGATTTAAAATGTGTTTTTTTCCTCATCAAGCTACGCCCAATACCTGATAATGACAAAGCAAAAACAGTTGTTGTTTTTTTACATTTTTGCAAATGTATTAACATTTTTTTAAATAAACATCACATTTACATATAGAACCAGCCAAAAGTTTGGACACCTATGGTACTCATTACAGGGTATTCCTTTATTTTTACTATTTTCTACATTGTAGAATAATAGTGAAGACATAAACTATTAAATAACACATGGAATCATGTAGTAACCAAAAAAGTGTTCAACAAATCAAAATATATTTGAGATTCTTCAAAGTAGCCACTCTTTGCCTTGATGACAGCTTTGCACACTCTTGGCATTCTCTCAACCAGCTTCATGAAGTAGTCACCAGGAATGCATTTCAATTTATTTCCTTTTTAATGCGTTTGAGCCAATCAGTTGTGTTGTGACAAGGTAGTGGTGGTATACAGAAGATAGCCCTATTTGATAAAAGACCAAGTCCATATTATGGCAATAACAGCTCAAATAAGGAAAGAGAAACAACAGTCCATCATTACTTTAAGACATGAAGGTCAGTCAATATGGAAAGTTTCTTCAAGTGCAGTTGCAAAAACCAACAAGCGCTATGATGAAACTGGCTCTCATGAGGACCGCCACAGGAAAGGAAGACCCAGAGTTTCCTCTGCTGCAGAGGATAAGTTCATTAGAGTTACCAGCCTCAGAAATTGCAGCCCAAATAAATGCTTCACAGGGTTCAAGTAACAGACACATCTCAACATCAACTGTTCAGAAGACATTGTGTGAATCAGGCCTTCATGGTCAAATTGCTGTAAAGAAACCACTACTAAAGGACACCATTAAGAAGAGACTTGCTTGGGCCAAGAAACACGAGCAATGGACTGGTGGATATCTGTCCTTTGGTCTGATGAGTCCAAATTGGAGATTTTTGATTCCAGCTGCTGTGTCTTTGTGAGACGCAGAGTAGGTGAACGGAGTATCTCTGCATGTGTAGTTCCCACCATGAAGCATGGAAGACGTGGTGTGGGGGTGCTTTTCTGGTGACACTGTCTGTGATTTATTTAGAATTCAAAGCACAGTTGACCAGTGTGGCTACCACAGCATTCTGCAGCATTACGCCATCCCATCTGGTTTGTGCTTAGAGGGTCTATCATTTATTTTTCAACAAGATAATGACCTAACACGCCTCCAGGCTGTTAGAAGAATGCGAGTGATGGAGTGCTGCATCAGATGACCTGGCCTCCACAATTACCCAACCTCAACCCAATTGAGATGGTTTGGGATGAGTTGGACCGCAGAGGGATAGAAAAGCAGGCAAAAAAGTGCTCAGAACTCCTTCAAGACTGTTGGAAAAGTTTTCCAGGTGAAGCTGGTTGAGAGAATACCAAGAGAGTGCAAAGCTGTCATCAAGGCAACGGATGGCTCCTTTGAAGAATCTAAAATATTACATATTTTGATTTAACACTTTTATGGTTACTACATGATTCCATATGTGTTATTTCATAGTTTATGTCTTCACTATTATTCTACAATGTAGAAAATAGTAAAAAATAAAGAAAAACCCTTGAATGAGTAGGTGTCCAAAATTGTGACTGGTACTGTAAGTATTCAGACCCTTTACTCAGCACTTTGTTGACGCACCTTTGGCAGTGATTACAGCCTTGTCTTCTTGGGTATGACAGTTCAAGCTTGGCACACCTGTATTTGGAGAGTTTCTCCAATTCTTCTCTGCAGATCCTCTCAATCTCTGTCAGGTTGAATGGCTATTTTCTATGTTCACGTCTGGGCTCTGGCTGGGACACTCAAGGAGATTCAGAGACTTGCCCCGAAGCCACTCCTGCATTGTATTTGGTGTGTGCTTAGGGTCGTTATCCTGTTGGAAGGTGAACCTTCGCCCCAGTTTGAGGTCCTGAGTGCTCTGGAATAGGTTTTCATCAAGCATCTCTCAGTGCTTTGCTCCATTCGTCTTTCCCTCGATCCTGACTAGTCTCCCAGTAACTGCAGCTGAAAAACATCCCAACAGCATTATGTTGCCACCACCATGCTTCACCAGAGGGATGGTGACAGGTTTCCTCCAGACGTGACACTTGGCATTCAGGCCAAAGAGTTGAATCTTGGTTTCATCAGACCATAGAATCTTGTTTTTCATTGGTCTTAGAGTCCTTTAGGTGGCTTTTGGAAAACTCCAAGTGGGCTGTCGTGCCTTACTGAGGGAGTGGCTTCCGTCTGGCCACTTTACCATAAAGGCCTGATTTGTGCAGTGCTGCAGAGATGGTTATCCTTCTGGAAGGTTCTCACATCCCCACAGAGGAATTCTGGAGCTCTGTCAGAGTGACCATCGGGTTCTTGGTCATCTCCCTGACCAAGGCCCTTCTCCCACGTTTGCTCTAGGAAGAGTCTTGGTGGTTCCAAACTTCTTCCATTTAAGAAAGATGGAGGCCACTGTGTTCTTAAACCTTCAATGCTGCAGGCATTTTTTGGTACCCTTTCCCAAATCTGTGCCTCGACACAATCCTGTCTCGGGGGTCTACGCACAGTTCCTTTCTACCTCATAGCTTTGGTTTTTGGTCTGACATGTACTGTCAAATGTGGGACCTTATATAGACAGGTGTGTGCCTTTCCAAATCATGTCCAATCAATTGAATTTACCACAGGTGGACTCCAAATTGTATAAACATCTCAAGGATGGTCAATGGAAACAGGATGCACCTGAGCTCAATTTCGAGTCTCATAGCAAAGGGCCTTGATACTTATTTACATAAGGTATTTCTGTTTTTTCATATTTATTATGTTTGCAAAATTACAAATACAAAAAAACCTTGCTTTGTCTTTATGGGGTATGGTGTGTAGATTGAGGACATATTTTTATTTCATCCATTTTTGAATAAGGCTGTAACGTAACACGATGTGGAAACAGTCAAGCGGTCTCAATACTTTCAGAATGCAGTGTATTATCCCTTTTATTATATTGAATTTACACTATTATTATTATATATAATTCTAACCTTTTCTATTCTATTTCATGCAATAGGTTGGTGTGGATGCACTTGGCCAGATGGCTGGACTGTACTCTGTAAAATGAGGTACTCACCCCTGGCCTGTTGCGGCATTCTACAACGTGCTCGACATGGCTGCTATTAACGCACACGTGTTGTACAAGAAATGCCTTGACAAGACAATCAGCAGGAGAGATTTCATCATGGATCCGGCATGTGAGCTTCAAGGCCCATTGAAAACTGTGTGCAGTGCAGCCGAAGCTGTGTGCTGTCTGGACCTGAAGCAAAAAGAGAAGACACGATTGATTCATGTGTAAAGGCCCGGGTCTAAGGATTACAACACAGCGTCCGATGGAATCAACGGATGACTTTTTATATATTATCATGAATATATTTCCACAAGTTTTTTTTTAATGCAATAAGCCGTTACTATTGTTCATGCACTGGTGCTTGTCTTTAGGAACACAGCAAATGATTTCACCTGCACACCTGGTTGGTTATAATGTTATCCTCATTTTAGTTTCTACTTTGTCAAAAGAAGCTGTATCTGGACTTTATTAGTTACTTTATTAGTTACTAACTCTAATACTAATTGAATCTACAAATAAAGTTGTTCAAATGGATTACACTGTAATGTTTTTTTATTGTAAGTGAAACATTTTTTTCTAGAACTTTGTAGAGTTATACAAATCACATCCTTGACTCCATCTAAACAAATAACTGTTTTTTTAGATGCCTTGGCAGCAGCTAATGGGCATCCGTAATAAACACAAATAGGCTGAGTGGTAGATCTCGGCTTGCATTTTGACTCAGAAAGTGGTCTTGACTCAGAAAATTGTGATGTTGGTTAAGGTGGACGACAGAAGTGAGTGCAATGGGGCGATAGTAATTTAATTAAGTGACCTTCGCTTTCTTGGGTACAGGAACAATGGTGGACATCTTGAAGCATCGCTAACAAGTGTGCGTTCTTAATTGGTGGTTGCATTCTTTCACCGCTACGATGAGCCTGTGACTATGTTTGCGCATATCAAAAGAATGTAGCTAGTTCAGTTGTTAGCTCCTGAAGTAAATGTTACTGTGAGGTGTAAATTATATGATTTCATTTGTGTGGGTGCATGCCTGAACAGTCTGTAGGTTAGGTTGGTAATATATCCATACTTGTTGTTTGTCCACTCACTGATATGACTGTCTTTGGCTGAGGCATGCATGCCTGTCTGTCTGCCTGGCTGCTTCAGTGCTGTGGGTTAAAACGCCCAGTTGTTTACTCATTAGCAAATGCACTTCACTAAAGAAAAGTGGTGTGTCTATGCAAGCAGAGTGATAAAAAGAAGTTGGAGATGATTTGCCTTGCAAAACAACCCAGCTGCCATTTATATGGCTCATTGTCTCCCAAGATCAGGTGCAATCTGAACTGGAATCATTTGGATAATTGACCTTCTGTGTGAATACATTAGAATAAATTAAAATGTGATTGGCCATGTAGCATTATGAAGAAAGTAGGAATGTTGGTCTGTTATATTCAGTGCTGGTTTGTTGTGCTAGGTCTCGGAGGTGATTATGTATGCCATTCCCTGCTATTATGCATTCCTTCATTTTAATAAAGTAATTCTCGCTCGGAGCGGAGTTGAGCAGAGCACCACTTTGCTGGCTGAGCTCTGCAATGATTGAAAGGAGAAATATCTGAGGATTGTGTATAGTAATCACTGTTCACATTTAACAATGTCTGTGCGTGTACTATGTGTATGTGTCTGATAGTTTGAGGGGTTTGGATGTGTGTGTGGCTGTCTGTGTGTCTCCCTTTCCAGTCTAATCTTAACAGCGCTCACGCTACCCTCAAACAGTAGTGCTTTAAATGGAGCGATACTGTGTGAATGTATGCACACGTGGCCCTGCATATCTCTGTTGGCCCCTTCCCATCCCTTACTGATCGACAGCCATTAACCCTTGCTGAAAGGGTTGAGGAATATTTATGTCTGCCTGTCAGCGGTGACATGCGGCCCTCGGGATGAATAATATGCCTGCTGTACAGTCTCTGCCTTTATCACAGCACCATGGCAGCTACAGCGTGTGTGTGAACATGCACAAGATCCTGAGGTGAGCAGCAGGAAATGAGTTCTACATCCCTGACTGACATCTGACAATGTCCCCTGCCAGTGCTGGTCTCTGTGCTCCCTTCTCTCGCTCCTGTGGCATCTGCCTGCTGCCAGTCTCCCATCTTTCATTGCCTTGTCTTTCTGTCATCTCGTCCCCCTGTTGCTCACGCTCACTCTTGTCCTCTTACCTGACCTTTTTTCGGTCAAGATTTGACCTCCTATGTGTTTTCCACCTATTCTCTGTCTCACTACTCTTCTCATACTTGGCAAACTTGAGCCCTTTTTTCACTTTCACTCTAGATTGCTTGCATTTTCCCTCTTTAGGACCACGTATTGACAGTAGATAGATTTCCCATGAAACCATTCTAGTGTCAAATTACTAAATCTCCAGCCTGGATTACTGATGGTAAATTGGACTTTTGCTTTAGAGCCCTTCTTGTTGTGGATTTTTTTTCTGCCCTCCCATCTGATTAAAAAACTATCGGTGGCAAACGCTGAGGGACGTGACCGAGTGCAGGGTCGTGCGACAGACCGACGGCTCAATCAGATATGCCTCTGTGTTTTAATAGTCACTTCAAACTCAACAACAAAGACACGATCCAACACAGTGCACGCCACCATCTCCATAAAAAGGGATAGGTGAAGTGCACTACAAAGTGCAATTCAGTCTTTTCCAAAGTCGGGTTCCAAACTCGATGAGGCCCCCAGGGCTCCTTGCGAGCACTCGGTGCCTGGTAGCATAGAGAGAATATGAATGATGTGACCTGGGAAACAGCAATGGGATGGGAGAAAGCTCTGATCAGAGGCTGGGGTTGTTGGGATGGATAGGGTGCAGAAGTACGTGTGTGAGCATGGAGGCCAGCAGCTTGCAGACATGAGCACAAATTGGAATTGGTTTGTTTGGTTTTTCTAACACTGACTTAACAAGAAACTTAATGAGACACTAAATGAGACAATCCAATGTCATCGGGAGTATTTATTCCACTTCTGTAGATCAGGCTGTCTACATTAAACAGCCCCTGTTGTGTCAATAGATGAAATGCCATTGTTAAACTGATAGAGCACTTGGTAGTTTAGTGCCATGTACATTACTCATTGACTGAAGGATTCAACAAGTGAAATAAAAATATGAATGAATTAGGTTTTATAACCTTATACAACTAGTTTGAGTGTGTGTGGGTCTGTGTGTATGAGTGGTTTGGTGTCTTTTAAATTTGTGGTTAGCGTCTTGGTAGCTGCTTTGTCTTGGCCATATTGGCGAGTGTGTTGAAAAGTATCTGAGTGATAGGACGACTTGGGAGATGGGTTCACCGAGAGCCAGCTGTCACAGTTCACAACACCCCCGCTCTCTCACAAGAGAGATGGACCTTGAGGCGGAAATGACTGGCTCCAGTATCAATTCACAGGGACACTGTTGTCGTCCCCCCCCCCGCATCACCACCTTCGCCTGTGCCTCCCCTGGCTTGCTGCAAACCCATTTCTGCCTTGATTGGTTTTTTCTTCAGCGTAGAGAGAGTGTGCTGGTCAGTCACGTGGCAACAGGGCCTGAGGAACAGAAGGACATGGCCATCTTCAGATCTCGCAGCATAGAGAGCTTTTCAGGACAGCTGGATGTGTCAGGACATGGAGAGAGAGAAGGACGTATTGTATAGGATAGGACATTGTTTTTCAGAGTGGGTTGGTTTGTGCTATGTCACTTTTAGGTCATATCAGGGCTCAACAAAGTGTTGACATTCATATTTCTTGATACCTAGTGACGACCAATGCAAGAATGGTTTCTGGATTTGTCATGACATATGGACAGTGCTGGTGCTTGAGTATTCCAGGAAAATAACTTGGGTATTCCAGGAAAAGGACATGGATTTGGAAGAAACGAGAGAATGTTCTTTGATACAGAATCATACTACTTCTACAGCTATTTTTATACAGTGGGGCAAAAAAGTATTTAGTCAGCCACCAATTGTGCAAATTCTCCCACTTAAAAAGATGAGAGAGGCCTGTAATTTTCATCATAGGTATACTTCAACTATGACAGACAAAATGAGAAAAAAAATCCAGAAAATCACATTGTAGGATTTTGAATGAATTTATTTGCAAATTATGGTGGAAAATAAGTATTTGGTCAATAACAAAAGTTTATCTCAATACTTTGTTATATACCCTTTGTTGGCAGTGACAGAGGTCAAACGTTTTCTGTAAG
The DNA here is from genome assembly GCF_057628025.1 of Oncorhynchus mykiss. Classification (NCBI taxonomy): domain Eukaryota; kingdom Metazoa; phylum Chordata; class Actinopteri; order Salmoniformes; family Salmonidae; genus Oncorhynchus; species Oncorhynchus mykiss. The sequence continues at coordinate 55,192,619 of NC_143038.1, read as the reverse complement.
TCTTCACAAGGTTTTCACGCACTTTTGCTGGTATTTTGGCCCATTCCTCCATGCAGATCTCCTCTAGAGCAGTGATGTTTTGGGGCTGTTGCTAGGCAAAATGGACTTTCAACTCCCTCCAAAGATTTTCTATGGGGTTGAGATCTGGAGACTGGCTAGGCCACTCCAAGACCTTGAAATGCTTCTTACGAAGCCACTCCTTCGTTGCCCGGGCGGTGTGTTTGGGATCATTGTCATGCTGAAAGACCCAGCCACGATTCATCTTCAATGCCCTTGCTGATGGAAGGAGGTTTTCACTCAAAATCTCACGATACATGGCCCCATTCATTCTTTCCTTTACACGGATCAGTCGTCCTGGTCCCTTTGCAGAAAAACAGCCCCAAAGCATGATGTTTCCACCCCCATGCTTCACAGTAGGTATGGTGTTCTTTGGATGCAACTCAGCATTCTTTGTCCTCCAAACATGACGAGTTGAGTTTTTACCAAAAAGTTATATTTTGGTTTCATCTGACCATATGACATTCTCCCAATCTTCTTCTGGATCATCCAAATGCTCTCGAGCAAACTTCAGACGGGCCTGGACATGTACTGGCTTAAGCAAGGGGACACGTCTGGCACTGCAGGATTTGAGTCCCTGGCGGCGTAGTGTGTTACTGATGGTAGGCTTTGTTACTTTGGTCCCAGCTCTCAGCAGGTCATTCACTAGGTCCCCCCGTGTGGTTCTGGGATTTATGCTCACCCGTCTTGTGATCATTTTGACTCCACGGGGTGAGATCTTGCGTGGAGCCCCAGATCGAGGGAGATTATCAGTGGTCTTGTATGTCTTCCATTTGCTAATAATTGCTCCCACAGTTGATTTCTTCAAACCAAGCTGCTTACCTATTACAGATTCAGTCTTCCCAGCCTGGTGCAGGTCTACAATTTTGTTTCTGGTGTCCTTTGACAGCTCTTTGGTCTTGGACATAGTGGAGTTTGGAGTGTGACTGTTTGAGGTTGTGGACAGGTGTCTTTTATACTGATAACAAGTTCAAGCAGGTGCCATTAATACAGGTAACGAGTGGAGGACAGAGGAGCCTCTTAAAGAAGAAGTTACAGGTCTGTGAGAGCCAGAAATCTTGTTTGTTTTGTAGGTGACCAAATACTTATTTTCCACCATAATTTGCAAATCAATTCATTAAATATCCTACAATGTGATTTTCTGAATTTTTTTTCTCATTTTGTCTGTCATAGTTGAAGTGTACCTATGATGAAAATTACAGGCCTCTTTCATCTTTTTAAGTGGGAGAATTTGCACAATTGTTGGCTGACTAAATACTTTTTTGCCCCACTGTAGCTACATTTTGTATACTTTCACATATACAAATATCTTCCAAATGACATTTGCACACACATTTGTTTATCTAAAGCTTTACTAAGAGGGACAATGTTTGCAGTAAAGACTCAGTAAATCCATCTTTCCCTGTGTGTCGGTAGAGAAGCATCTCCCGTCCATTGATCACGAAGGTAGCCGTCAGTCACTGAGGGTTTCTTAAAATGAAGTGAAACTTTAGATGGCGGTGTCAAGATGTGTTTGTGAGCAGGCTTTCTTGACATAATGCTTCATCTCTTTCACTTTGGGCGAGGAGGAGCTGTCATGCTTCAACAGCCCGGATAATTATTTCCCTCTTATCCCCCTCGCCAGGCCCAATCCCAGCCTTCAATAGGATCCAGGCCTGCACGGCACCACGACACGTATACCCCCGCATCTCTATCTCTCTCTATCTCTGTCTGTCTCTCTCGCCCTCTGAAGAGTAGCACACCAGAGGGAATGGATTTGCAGAGAGGAAAATAGCCCTTAGATTTAATAAGATGGTGCCAAAAGAGAAAGGCAGGAGGAGGATACAAAGAAGAACTACAATCAAATGGACGGTCTTAATGTCCAGGCCAAGTGTCCTGTTTGTAGCGCTATACACAAACGTACATATGCTATTTAATATCCATGCTGTGCACGTGTGTTGTATGACTGACCATGTATGTGTTTTTTGTCCTCAGAAGCGACAAGTCATTTTGAGGTGGGTTCAATCGGTTATTTGTTTTCGGGATAAACTGGGAGCTCCATTGATGTAGTGAGGAGGACTTCTGGTTTATATGGTGATTGCTTCACCGGGTTCTCCAATAGGCTAAGTGGAGCTTTCAAACTATTGCTCTCACCTACCTGTGGGAAGGTGGTGGGGACCTAGATAGAACTGGGCCCAATACCACAGCTGAACTGCTGATTCATGGTAGATCATTAGTGCCTGTAGGCCCTGTCTTCATTTGGAAAGGCTGCATGTTAACCGTTAGCCCCTGTTTTGGGTGGTGCAGCCCGGTGGAGGAGCAGAATAAACAAGCCAGGACCTGCAGGCCTGTCAGAGGAGGCTGCTGCCACCAGATAAAGCAGAACAATGCCCTTAATAGGCCACAGAGAGACCAAGGATTTCCAGATGTTTCTGGACTATCTGCTAGGCTACAACAAAAGAGATGCGTTTCCTCTGACAGATTAGCAGTGGTCAGCAGGGGTACACTGCTGTTAGTGTGAAGCACAGTGCTAAATGTGTGTCGGAGTGATAATTCAGCAGTACTCACTTACCACAGGGATGCTGGCAGCAGACAGAGGAAATGCAATTCTGGATGGCTAGTTAGTTAGTTAAAATGAGCTGAATAAAATCACTTTTTAGGTGTTGAGAGGTCTATAGGGGAGAAATATTATGGTTACTCCTCGTGTCTATTTTGTAGGTATCATGGATTGTTTTGGGGCTGGACAAATTGACTTGTTGGGTTATGTTGTGTATATACCAGTCAGTGATATGACATTCATCCTCATATTGTGTTGAACATGAGGCATAGGCATAAAATATGAATGTGTTTTATAAAATGCATTGACACTGGGGATTTGCAGTTCCTCTGTCTGTCAGCGTAGAGTCTGCGAGGCTACCTTTCATCCTGTCTTAAATGCAGTTCCTCTGTCTGTCAGCGTAGAGTCTACGAGGCTACATTTCATCCCGTCTTAAATGCAGTTCCTCTGTCAGTCAGCGTAGAGTCTGCGAGGCTACCTTTCATCCTGTCTTAAATGCAGTTCCTCTGTCTGTCAGCGTAGAGTCTGCGAGGCTACCTTTCATCCTGTCTTAAATGCAGTTCCTCTGTCTGTCAGCGTAGAGTCTACGAGGCTACATTTCATCCTGTCTTAAATGCAGTTCCTCTGTCTGTCAGCGTAGAGTCTACGAGGCTACATTTCATCCTGTCTTAAATGCAGTTCCTCTGTCTGTCAGCGTAGTCTACGAGGCTACATTTCATCCTGTCCTAAATGCAGTTCCTCTGTCTGTCAGTGTAGAGTCTACGAGGCTACATTTCATCCCGTCTTAAATGCAGTTCCTCTGTCTGTCAGCGTAGAGTCTACGAGGCTACATTTCATCCTGTCTTAAATGCAGTTCCTCTGTCTGTCAGAGTAGAGTCTACGAGGCTACATTTCATCCCGTCTTAAATGCAGTTCCTCTGTCTGTCAGCGTAGAGTCTACGAGGCTACATTTCATCCCGTCCTAAATGCAGTTCCTCTGTCTGTCAGAGTAGAGTCTACGAGGCTACATTTCATCCCGTCTTAAATGCAGTTCCTCTGTCTGTCAGAGTAGAGTCTACGAGGCTACATTTCATCCCGTCCTAAATGCAGTTCCTCTGTCTGTCAGAGTAGAGTCTACGAGGCTACATTTCATCCCGTCCTAAATGCAGTTCCTCTGTCTGTCAGAGTAGAGTCTACGAGGCTACATTTCATCCCGTCTTAAATGCAGTTCCTCTGTCTGTCAGAGTAGAGTCTACGAGGCTACATTTCATCCTGTCTTAAATGCAGTTCCTCTGTCTGTCAGAGTAGAGTCTACGAGGCTACATTTCATCCCGTCTTAAATGCAGTTAGCAGGCTGGATAATGGAGGCTGAAAAGCCTGTTTCTACTGTGAAGCTCTTTCTCAGTTTGATGTGAAAGAGCCCTGACGGTATTGGAGCAGAGGCTGCTATGATCCTATTATGTGAAGTTTGAATCATTCACTGGGCCAGGTAGAACTCCCCATACGTTACCGGCATCAAGGTTCCCAAAGGATCCCGGTACAATAAACTTTATTCCTTTATGCTCTGCTGCAAGCAAATAAATCGCCTATATTTATCCTAGCTCAAATGATGAGGCTACTGTATCACAGGGGCAATTGGAGAATAGTACAATGTATGTTATTGAATTGCATCTGAGTTGATTTGAATTGATCTTTGTGTGGTTTTGGGTTGGTCAGAGTTTGAGTCCGAGCTCAAATCGACTGGATCACATGTAAGATTGACTTTTGAATGGAGAAGGGATTGAACCAAAGGGATTGACCCTAACATTCCTTTCTGCTATTAATCAGTGTGACATTTAAAGAGCCAGATCTACGGTGGAGAGGCTCTGTGGTTCTACTGCTGCTCAACGTCTCTAAAGCCACTACAGTATGTAACCAATATGTCGTCAACCGTTTGCAGAATGGCTCCCGTGCGCCATCCAGGTGCAACACATTGGTGACGGAGGTGACACCTTACCCCCTCGCAGTATAAAGGTCATTGAAGCTTGATGTGAATGACATATTTACAGAGCTTTCTGGATATGGTGTTGTCTTCATCCATTTCCTGAACACTGAGGATACAAGGAACTTAGAGAGTGTTTTAGACCTCTGCTCATGCTGGCGCTGTGTGAAAGCAGGTGGTTGATCATGTGTGCCTAGTCTTTTAACTCTGTAACGATAGATTTTTTGGTTTGAAAACTCACATTGGAATCATGGCTAGTGATCACACTTAACCAAACATTTCTCAAATATTGTGTTGCAACCATTAAAAGCCTGTTTGGTGAAAGTTGATCTCTTGTACACGGGCTAGGGGGCTGCTCTGTTTAACATGGTTTTGAATGACAAAACTCCACTGAAGTGAAGCCAACTATTTTTCATCCATATTTCTATAAACTCCTTTTACTTGCATGCGGGCATACATAAATCATGTCTCATGTATCATTTATATACATAGATGTTAATAGGACACTCGTGAATGGAAGAAATATGGTGCTACTGAATAGAGCTGGGATTGAAAAATGTGCTGCTTCAGAACCAGCATCTTAATATGTATTGCCCCCCAGTGGTGAGGAGACAGAATAGCAGGACATTCACCAGTGTTACCCCGCGCATCCCTGTGTTGCGTTCTGTAAATCAGCCTCAAGCGCTGATGGGGAACTTCAATCACTCGCCAGAAACCGGCCGAACCACACGGTGAAGGAAAGATTAATTGTGAGATGTGCTTGTCTTACTGAACATGATTTTTATTGAGTTTGATTATCCACAACAGTGCTGTTACAGTATGTACAGTAAATCACACCTGGGAGGCACCACGGTGGCCCACAAGTCAGATCATGGGCATTGATTGGGCTTCCTTGAGTGACATTGTATAAAGTTAAACTCGAGTGTAATATGTATGTTGATGTGTAGATATACCTTTCCTAGTGTGGTGTCCTTGGAGTATAGATAGTCTAATGAGCTACAGGGAGAAATCAATGGCAGGGCTAAGGTTCAACAGAGCTTGGAGTATTGACAGATCTCACCACCAGAAGCCACAGCGACCTCTGCCTGTCTCTCTTTCTGTATTTCTCTTATCTATTACTCTCGCTCTCTTTCTATCTTGCTGTAACTCTCCCTTTCTAGTGCTGTCTCTTCTCTCTCTCCTCTCGCTCTCTCTCCTATTGCTATTTCGCTCTCCCTCCTCTTGCTATCTCGCTCTCTTCTCGCTCTCTCTTCTCACTCTCTCCTCTCGCTCGCTCTCCTCTTGCTATCTCGCTCTCTTCTTGCTCTCTCTTCTCGCTCTCTCCTCTCGCTTGCTCTCCTCTTGCTATCTTGCTCTCTTCTCACTCTCTCTTCTCGCTCTCTCTTCTCGCTCTCTCCTCTCGCTCGCTCTCCTCTCACTCTCTCCTCTCGCTCTCTCTCCTATTGCTATTTCGCTCTCCATCTTGCTATTTCGCTCTCCTCTCGCTCTCTCCTCTCGCACTCGTTCTCTCTTGGTGTCTCGCTCTCGTTCTTTCTCCTCTTGCTACTCCGCTCTCGTTTTCTCTCCTCTTGCTATCTCACTCTTGTTCTCTCTCCTCTTGCTATCTCGCTCTTGCTCGCTCTCCTCTTGCTATCTCGCTCTCGTTCGCTCTCTTGCTGTCTCACTCTCGTTCTCTCTCTTGCTATCTCGCTCTCATTCTCTCTCCTCTTGCTGTCTCGCTCTCGTTCTCTCCTCTTGCTCTCTCGCTCTCGTTCTCTCTTGCTATCTCGCTCTCATTCTCCCGTCTTGCTCTCTCGCTCTCGTTCTCTCTTGCTATCTCGCTCTCGTTCTCTCTTGCTATCTCGCTCTCGTTCTCTCTTGCTATCTCGCTCTCGTTCTCTCTTGCTATCTCGCTCTCGTTCTCTCTTGCTATCTCGCTCCTCTCGTGCTCTCTCTCCTTGATATCGCATTCTCTCCTCTTGCTATCTCGCCCTCCTTCTCTCTCCTCTTGCGATCTCGCTCTCGCACGCTCCTCTTGCTATCTTGCTCCTGCGCACTCCTTTTGCTATCTCGCTCTCTTCTTGCGCTCTCCTCTCGCGCTCTCTCACCTCTTGCCGCTCTCTCCTCTTGCGCTCTCTCCTCTTGCTATTGCGCTGTCTCCTCTTGCTATTGCGCTCTCTCTCCTCTTGCTATTGCGCTCCCTCTCCTCTTGCTATTGCGCTCTCTCTCCTCTTGCTATCGCGCTCTCTCTCTCCTCTTGCTATCGCGCTCTCTCTCTCCTCTTGCTATCGCGCTCTCTCTCTCCTCTTGCTATCGCGCGCTCTCTCTCTTGCTATCGCGCTCTCTCTCCTCTTGCTATCGCGCTCTCTCTCCTCTTGCTATCGCGCTCTCTCTCCTCTTGCTATCGCGCTCTCTCTCCTCTTGCTTTCGCGCTCTCTCTCTCCTCTTGCTATCATGCTATCTTTCCTCTTGTTATCACGGTCTCTCTTGCTATCGCGCGCTTTCTCTTGCTATCGCACGCTATCTCTCCTCTCGCTATCGCGCTCTCTCTCCTCTCACGTACTCTTCTCACTCTGCTCTCGCTCTCTCTCCTCTCACATACTCTTCTCACTCTCCTCTCGTGCTCTTTCTCCTCTCGCTCTCTCTACCTCTCTGTGATTTTGTCTGATTGTAATGCTGTAACTGGGCAGAGGCAGTGTCAGGATTAGACCAATCTGCTGTCTGTGCCTGGGGCGAGAGCTACCTAGGGCCAAGGGGAACACACACTCACACCTCCAGGCTGTGGAGATGACATCTACCTTTAGAAAGGAACATTCAGGCCCTGCTTCAGATCTCACCTACAGTAGCAGGATGTAAGGGTGACAGTGAAATTGTTTTATGCAAGTTTGGACCAATGAGACTCTCTCTCACACCACCTCTCACTCACTATAGACGGAATGTTCTGTTGAGAAGCAATTTTGTCTGTGCGTGTGTAGTGCATGTGTGTGTCTTTGGCATGGCTGTCCCTGTTTTATTGGTTATGATACTGGCTCTAATAGTGTGGTATCAGTCACAGATGACAGTGATGAACAACACCTCCACCTGAGGACTGCTTCTCCTTGGAGATTGACAGCTGCTCCACATTAATATTGCTGTCTGACGAACACACACAAACACACACCATGTAGTGTGTCCTCAAAGAGGACATATTCAATGGCAAACATAGACAATGTTGTCTGACTTGAATCCAGGAAAAGCACACTCATCAAACGGCAATACAATTCTTGAACCAATATGTTGTATTCCAATGTTCAGTCTATACACTGGCTTTTTTTAGTTACATATGCAGATCTCAAGAATATGGCCCAAGAAGAGTGTAAACATCATTAACTCACACACGCACACACACACACACCATTCACACACACAGTGGCTCTTACAGATTAGAGATGATAAACAAACATGCATGATTAATCCTCTGCTCACACTCAACTTTTCACACAACTGCCCTGAGTAATTACTGTTGTGTTTTGTTAGTGTAATTACCCTGTCTGGCCAGACATCACACAGTCTGCCCTGAGTAATTACCCTGCCTGGCCAGACATCACACCGTCTGCCCTGAGTAATTACTGTTGTGTTTTGTTAGTGTAATTACCCTGTCTGGCCAGACATCACACAGTCTGCCCTGAGTAATTACTGTTGTGTTTTGTTAGTGTAATTACCCTGCCTGGCCAGACATCACACAGTCTGCCCTGAGTAATTACTATTGTGTTTTGTTAGTGTAATTACCCTGTCTGGCCAGACATCACACAGTCTGCCCTGAGTAATTACCCTGCCTGGCCAGACATCACACCGTCTGCCCTGAGTAATTACTGTTGTGTTTTGTTAGTGTAATTACCCTGTCTGGCCAGACATCACACAGTCTGCCCTGAGTAATTAATGTTGTGTTTTGTTAGTGTACTTACCCTGTCTGGCCAGACATCACACAGTCTGTCCTGAGTAATTACTGTTGTGTTTTGTTAGTGTAATTACCCTGCCTGGCCAGACATCACACAGTCTGCCCTGAGTAATTACCCTGCCTGGCCAGACATAACACCGTCTGCCCTGAGTAATTACTGTTGTGTTTTGTTAGTGTAATTACCCTGCCTGGCCAGACATCACACAGTCTGCCCTGAGTAATTACTGTTGTGTTTTGTTAGTGTAATTACCCTGTCTGGCCAGACATCACACAGTCTGCCCTGAGTAATTACTGTTGTGTTTTGTTAGTGTAATTACCCTGCCTGGCCAGACATCACACAGGTTGCCGCAGGTTTACTGTTTCAGTCTTTTCTCTCCCTCTATCACTATACTGTAAACATTTTAGATATGAAGACATCAATATGTGTAAGACGAATTGTAGGTGTACAGCATAGGAGAACCCGTTATAAGTTTGAACATTTCTTAGGACTATAATAACCCTCCTGTCTTCCGAGCCACAGGTGGAGGCCATCCTGGTGAACATCTTCGGGGGCATCGTCAACTGTGCCATCATTGCCAACGGCATCACCAAGGCTTGCCGTGAGCTGGAGCTCAAAGTTCCCCTGGTTGTCAGGCTGGAAGGTGGGTACTGTACAGGTGGTGCTACACCCACAGCTCTACACCCCTACCTACCATCAGTTTGACTAGTCTTTACACTCCCGGCCCACAGCTCTACACCCCTACCTACCATCAGTTTGACTAGTCTTTACACTCCCGGCCCACAGCTCTACACCCCTACCTACCATCAGTTTGACTAGTCTTTACACTCCCGGCCCACAGCTCTACACCCCTACCTACCATCAGTTTGACTAGTCTTTACACTCCCGGCCCACAGCTCTACACCCCTACCTATCATCAGTTTGACTAGTCTTTACACTCCCGGCCCACAGCTCTACACCCCTACCTACCATCAGTTTGACTAGTCTTTACACTCCCGGCCCACAGCTCTACACCCCTACCTACCATCAGTTTGACTAGTCTTTACACTCCCGGCCCACAGCTCTACACCCCTACCTACCATCAGTTTGACTAGTCTTTACACTCCCGGCCCACAGCTCTACACCCCTACCTACCATCAGTTTGACTAGTCTTTACACTCCCGTCCCACAGCTCTACACCCCTACCTACCATCAGTTTGACTAGTCTTTACACTCCCGGCCCACAGCTCTACACCCCTACCTACCATCAGTTTGACTAGTCTTTACACTCCCGGCCCACAGCTCTACACCCCTACCTACCATCAGTTTGACTAGTCTTTACACTCCCGGCCCACAGCTCTACACCCCTACCTACCATCAGTTTGACTAGTCTTTACACTCCCGGCCCACAGCTCTACACCCCTACCTACCATCAGTTTGACTAGTCTTTACACTCCCGGCCCACAGCTCTACACCCCTACCTACCATCAGTTTGACTAGTCTTTACACTCCCGTCCCACAGCTCTACACCCCTACCTACCATCAGTTTGACTAGTCTTTACACTCCCGTCCCACAGCTCTACACCCCTACCTACCATCAGTTTGACTAGTCTTTACACTCCCGGCCCACAGCTCTACACCCCTACCTACCATCAGTTTGACTAGTCTTTACACTCCCGGCCCACAGCTCTACACCCCTACCTACCATCAGTTTGACTAGTCTTTACACTCCCGGCCCACAGCTCTACACCCCTACCTACCATCAGTTTGACTAGTCTTTACACTCCCGTCCCACAGCTCTACACCCCTACCTACCATCAGTTTGACTAGTCTTTACACTCCCGGCCCACAGCTCTACACCCCTACCTACCATCAGTTTGACTAGTCTTTACACTCCCGGCCCACAGCTCTACACCCCTACCTACCATCAGTTTGACTAGTCTTTACACTCCCGGCCCACAGCTCTACACCCCTACCTACCATCAGTTTGACTAGTCTTTACACTCCCGGCCCACAGCTCTACACCCCTACCTACCATCAGTTTGACTAGTCTTTACACTCCCGGCCCACAGCTCTACACCCCTACCTACCATCAGTTTGACTAGTCTTTACACTCCCGGCCCACAGCTCTACACCCCTACCTACCATCAGTTTGACTAGTCTTTACACTCCCGTCCCACAGCTCTACACCCCTACCTACCATCAGTTTGACTAGTCTTTACACTCCCGGCCCACAGCTCTACACCCCTACCTACCATCAGTTTGACTAGTCTTTACACTCCCGGCCCACAGCTCTACACCCCTACCTACCATCAGTTTGACTAGTCTTTACACTCCCGGCCCACAGCTCTACACCCCTACCTACCATCAGTTTGACTAGTCTTTACACTCCCGGCCCACAGCTCTACACCCCTACCTACCATCAGTTTGACTAGTCTTTACACTCCCGGCCCACAGCTCTACACCCCTACCTACCATCAGTTTGACTAGTCTTTACACTCCCGGCCCACAGCTCTACACCCCTACCTACCATCAGTTTGACTAGTCTTTACACTCCCAGACGCTAGTGTCCCACCTCGACAACAGCCAGTGAAATTGCAGGGCGCCAAATTCAACACAACAGAAATCTCATAATTAAAATTCCTCAAACATACAAGTATTATCCACCATTTTAAAGATAAACTTCTTGTAAATACAACCACAGTGTCCGATTTCAAAACCTTCTTTTTGTTTGCGCGATTTGTCCAGTAACCCGAATGCAGAAGGCGCGTGCACTAATTCCAGACAATAAAAGTTATTAGAAACGTGCCAAACAATGTTTAAAATCAAACCTCCGGTTATTTTTGTCATAAATAATCAATCAAAAGCTTTGTCAATAGGAAAGGAGAAACAAGAAAGGCTCGTTCACAATCAGACGCATGGCTGATGAATGGAAATTTCCACTGGCCACTGATTGAAAGTGCTGCATCTCCCTCATTTTTCAGAGTAAAAAGAAAGTAAAAGTTCAATATGTGCTATGTAAGAAAACTAACGTTTCAGTTCCTTGCTCGGAACATGAGAACATATAAAATCTGGTGGTTCCTTTTAACATGAGTCTTCAATATTCCCAGGTAAGAAGTTTTAGGTTGTAGTTATTATAGGAATTATAGGACTATTTCCCTCTATAGCATTTGTATTTCATTAACCTTTGACTACTGGATGTTCTTATAGGTACTTTAGTATTGCCAGTGTAACAGTATAGCTTCCGTCCCTCTCCTTGCTCCTCCCTGGGCTCGAACCAGCAACACAACGACATCAGCCACCATCGAAGCAGCGTTACCCATGCAGAGCAAGGGGAACAACTACTAGAAGGTTCAAATCGAGTGACCTTTGAAACTCTATTACCGTGTGCTAACTAGCTAGCCATTCCACTTCGGTTACACCAGCCTCATCTCGGGAGTTGATAGGCTTGAAGTCATAAACAGCGCAATGCTTGACACAACAAAGAGCTGCTGGCAAAACTCAAAGAAAGCGCTGTTTGAATGAATGTTTACGCGCCTGCTTCTGCCTACCACCGCTCAGTCAGACACTTAGATACTTGTATGCTCAGTCAGATTATATGCAACGCAGGACACGCTAGATAATATCTAGTAATATCAGCAACCATGTGTAGTTAACTAGTGATTATGATTGATTGTTTTTTATAAGATAAGTTTAATGCTAGCTAGCAACTTGCCTTGGCTTACTGCATTCGCGTAACAGGCAGTCAGTCACCTTGTGGAGTGCAACGAGAGAGAGGCAGGTCATAATGGGTTGGACTAGTTAACTGTAAGGTTGCAAGATTGGATCCCCTGAGCTGACAAAGTGAAAATCTGTTGTTCTGCCCCTGAACGAGGCAGTTAACCCACCGTTCCTAGGCCGTCATTGAAAATAATGTGTTCTTAACTGACTTGCCTACTAGTTAAATAAAGGTATAAAAAATATATATATATATATTTTTTTTACATTTAAATCGGCGCCCAAAAATACCCTAATTAATCAGCCTTTCTGATTAATCGGTCGACCTGTAATATATATATATATGTATATCTTTATTTAACAAATTCTTATTTACAATGAGGGCCTACCAAAAGGCACTCCTGCGGGGATGGGGGCTGGGATTAAAAACAAACATTTTAAATTAAAATCTATGACAAAACACACATGACAAGAGAGACAACACTACATAAAGAGAGACCTAAGACGACAACATAGCATGACAGCAACACATGAAACACAGCATGGTAGCAACACATAACGTTCCAGTTGTTAGCTGCATCAAACTGAAAAGACGAGCGACCCAGGGATGTGTGTGGTTTGGGGACCTTTAATAGACTGTGACTGGCAGAGCTGGTGTTGTATGTGGAGGATGAGGGCTGCCGTAGGAATCTCAGATAGGAGGAAGTGAGGCCTAAGAGGGTTTTATAAATAAGAATCAACTAGTGGGTCTTGCGTCGGGTCTACAGAGACCTCCTTTACAGAGGAGTATAGAGTGCAGTGATGTGTCCTATAAGGAGCATTGGTGGCAAATAAAACCCAGATAAACACTTCCTGTTGTTGGACACAGGGCTGAAAGAGGCAAATGATTGTGTTCAAATCCATAGCTGGGATTGACTTCCCTGAATAGTGGTGGCAGCATGTTTAGTGTGATCGATACTGCTTTGATCACACACACGTGTTTGTGTTGACTCTGCCAATATTTTTTCATGGAAGACACACAAAAAAACATTAATTGGCGGTTTCACTTTTCACAAACATGTCACAAATTGCCTCTGGCTCTCAAATTGGGGATTGGCTCAGAAGTTCATGGTGACCATTGGGTTGAATCAGAGTCCTCGTGGCGTTTAATCCTTGATTTAGCTGTGGTCATTACGGCTGGGGCATCATAGAGCGGGATTGGTCAGAATCAATCAGCCTAGCTAGCTGCGCTGACCACAGACCCCATAATGGCAGGCTGCTCTTCAAAAGGATCAGCCCGGATTAACTCTGCCACTTTTAATTGGAAAGCCTTTTTTCTGCATCCTTTGGCCACATGGTGGTTGGCTGTGACGACAGAGTGCCACAAGATGTGGAGTTGAGAATTTTATGCCAGTGGTTGATGTTTTATTAATGGGCTGGCTTTCATTCATTGGACTTTAGTTTATTGATGGACACTGCCTGGTTGTCAGGCTCTCCAATGCAGATAGTCATGCCTGATGTAAACACACACACACATGCACGCTAAATGTAAATGAGGAACTACTGCCCCCTCTCAGAGACTCTGGCCACAGTGTGTGTGCGAATGTGCATGTGTGGCATGTGTCTTTGTGTATGCATGAGTCTGTGTGTGTGGATAAAAGTCCCTTAAACGCGCCACACGGTCTTGTGAAAAAGGGATTATATTCCCTTCAGGCCATTCCGCTGGCTGGCTGGCTGTCTGTCGAGGCCAGGCTCTCCTTAATAAAGGAGAATGTGTGGGATATAGACGTTTTCCAATGTAATTAGAATGGACTAGTGGTTCTAGAGAGAGGTCGTGCTGACAGTATCATTCTAGCTTAATCTACTGCTGACTAGCTGCAGACCACACACACACACATCACTGACAGTATCATTACAGCCTTAATAAAGCCATCAGATGCTTTGGTCGGGCCATCACTGTCCAGCCGCGGACCACACACACACACGCCACAACAGACACGCCTGTCACATGCCCATTACCACAGACGCATACATAAACTCTCACTCCCTTCTCTCACTTTCTCTCTCTCTCTCACACACACTCTTAGACACTCTAACATGTACACTTGGGGAATGAACTATACTCTTTGAGTAGTTAGAAGTGTAAAATGAGAGAAGGAGAGCAGGGGAGGTGTTCCCTCCTTCAGGTCCCAGGCTGTGGCAGTGTAGTCGCCTCAGCAGGACAGTCCTCCAGGGTACAATAGGCCCCTGCTACAGCTTAATTTACAATAATCAGAGTCTGCTATAAACTCAGGCAGGGCTGTCGGGGGCTCATGGTGCTTCTGGAGCCCGTGTAGCTCCAGCTCTGTCTCAGTGCCACTGTTTAGATCCCTCTACTACAACAGGAGGCAAGCTCCCATCCCAGAGATCCCAGTTGAAGGTACTGGACAGGGCTAGTCATTATAACGCACTCCTTGTATTGTATAAGGGAGGATGTATTGACCATGTATGTTCATTCAGTACACTGCAGTTATGTGTTGCATAGAGAGAACACAGTTCTTTATTCCACATAGTAGAAATCCATTCTATTCTGTATGATATATATATTCACCATTCTATTCTATTCTGTGTGTGTGTGTGTGTGTATGTATGTATGTATGTATGTATGTATGTATGTATGTATGTATGTATGTATGTATGTATGTATATATGTATATATATATATATATCAGCACCATTGTGAATGTCCTTCCTCCTAGTAGTATAGTATAATGTGTCTCTTGAAGGGACAGGCCTCTGCTGATGTTTTCTTTAGACCTGACTGTGAGGTCTCTGGCAGCACCTAGTGGCTGTAGGTGAAACTACAGTATCAGTATGCTGGGCTGCTGCTGTAGACAGACAGACACTGCTCCCTGCTGCTCATTCTGGAACTGCACTCTGCTCACTGACACAAGCTCTCTCCACACACCCTCCACAATCACACATGCAGAGGCACTCACACACGCTCTGTGTTTGTTGAACCCTATGTGTGGTGAGATTCTTAGAAAGTCTGTTGGTGTTAGATCTAGGAGTTGTAGTTCCAGGAATCCCGACAGAGCTAGGAACTAAGTATTTTCCTTATACAATATTTGTCTATAATCTTTTCTGTAAAAATATATTTGTATAGCAGCAGAGTGAAGGCCATATAAAGATGAATAGGAGTGTTTCTTGTCTCAGATTGGATTTGTTTATTAGCTGATAACCTCTCCACGACCTCTACAGGAATATGATCTCTGTGATTTGTCAATCCAAATGAAATTTATTTCAGTGTATTGAGCCTCTGAGTGAAAGCAGTGCCCTTTTCCATATAGATTTAGCAGAGGACAGAGAAGATGCTGTTCGGTTAGAAGATGACTTTGGATCCCCTATTTGCTGTGTGTCTGCCCAATGCCTTCCCTTCCTCTAATTAGATTACACAATTGATTGCTTTGTGCAGAACTCAAAAAATGTGTTTAGAATGAGTTATTATCTCACCGGACAAAAGCGCTGAAATATTAGGAGTTAAGTGGCGGCGGTAATATAATTCCTCGTGAAACTGCTATTGATTAGAACATCCAGGCTCCTGAGATTTCACATATCATGCAATCTTAATTACACACCAGTCAGGAGAGCCGCGCCGACGCGCACACACACACACACACACATCATAGTGATGTGGAACACCTGCGTTATGTAAATTCCCTCCTCCCTGCAGTACCATTCTCACCTGTGAAATCAGTGAATCAGTGAACAGCACATAGACAGCTGGGCTCTGTTGTTTCTGTGGGTTGTTTTTTTCTCTATGGGAGAGCAGAGACAAGTTTGTGCGTAAGCTCTCACTATCTCACTCTTTCTTCCTATCTCTTTCTCGATCTAGCTCAACCTCTCCCCCATATCTCTCTTTTTCTGCCCCACCCCTCTCTCTCTCCATCATTGCTCTCATGGTTAGTGCTGTGCTTTGAGGGAGCCAGTGTAGGCCTCATAGCTGTAGTGTCTCAGGGTGTCTCTGCATGGCTAGAGCTCCACTGGGGCATGATCAGATCAGCAGAGACCCCGCCAGCTGCCTGCCTCTCCTCTGACCTCCACTGCAGCCAATGGAACGCAGTACATTCCCTCTGCCCTTTTCAAGACCACTGGCTTTCTCAAGACACATCTGTTCTATTTCACCAATGGAAGTATGCCAGTCATCCATTTTTCCATCTCTTGGTGCACCTGTCATTGGGTTAAGTTCTCCTGTGTTCTGTGTCTTTTTAGTCAGTGGGCGTAGCGGTGTGAGATGCAGCATACAACTCTCTCCTTCTACATCATTGACCATTCACTAACTGTGTGTGTGTGTGTGTGTGTGTGTGTGTGTGTGTGTGTGTGTGTGTGTGTGTGTGTGTGTGTGTGTGTGTGTGTGTGTGTGTGTGTGTGTTATAGGGACAAATGTGCAGGAGGCCAAGAGGATCCTGTCAGAGAGTGGACTGCCCATCGTAGCCGCCAATGACCTGGATGACGCTGCCAAGAAAGCTGTGGCCGCCATTACCAGGAAGTAGAGAACCTCAGCCATCCATAGCACTGACCAGTCCTTCCCCCTCTCTGTTCTGAGCACCCTAGTCCCTCCTAACTCCACCCAAAACCAACCATGCTGGCTCCTGTTCCACTGCACAGGGGATGTACACCAATCCTTCAAATCCCAGTGCAAGAGGCGTCATTACAGTCCCTGGTTTGAATCCAGGCTGTATCACATCCGGTCGTGAATGGGAGTCCCATAGTGTGGCGCACAATTGGCCCAGCATAGTCCAGGTTTGGCCGGGGTAGGCCGTCATTGTAAATAAGAATTTATTCTTAACCGACTTGCCTAGTTAAAAACAAAAAAAGAGACAAAATATTCAGCCCATCGCTACGTTTCAACCTCCTGTGTTATCATGATTACCGTAACTGCAATATATCAGGTTGATTTATCATATAGCTTTTATCTATTTTCTGATCATAAAGTTTACACTATATTTCTGAGATTTGTTGGTATTTGGTTAGGTTTATACTATATTTCTGAGATTTCTTGGTATTTGGTTAGGTTTATTCTATATTTCTGAGATTTGTTGGTATTTGGTTAGGTTTATTCTATATTTCTGAGATTTGTTGGTATTTGGTTAGGTTTATTCTATATTTCTGAGATTTGTTGGTATTTGGTTAGGTTTATTCTATATTTCTGAGATTTGTTGGTATTTGGTTAGGTTTATTCTATATTTCTGAGATTTCTTGGTATTTGGTTAGGTTTATTCTATATTTCTGAGATTTGTTGGTATTTGGTTAGGTTTATTCTATATTTCTGAGATTTGTTGGTATTTGGTTAGGTTTATACTATATTTCTGAGATTTCTTGGTATTTTTATGTTGGTGACTCTTTAATTGTGCATTCCATTTTGATAAGCTGAGAAACTTAAATGTATTTCTCTAGCTATATGATTACCTTTTCAAAAAAGCAAGAATAACATTGTATAACATTGGTGTTATTGTTTTATTAAACCATAGTAATACAAAAGGAAAGACAAGGATTTTTCAAAGTAAATGACATGTTCCAGACTGCATTTTCAGATGCCACTGTGAAATCATTCAAAAACGTATCCCGGTATTCAGGAATGCATAGTAGTGTGTAGCTCACTTGACCCGCCTGGAGTATTAGAGAGCAGCTTTTAATGGATTATGATTTTGTGTAATTGTTTATGCGTTGTAGTAGGTGACCTCACTGTTTTGCCTTTGTTAAAATCCAGTTTATTGATGCCTTAATCAGAGGTCCTTAGTATGTGAAACCTCAACCTCACATGAGTATTACAGTATGTTTGAAACAACTCGTATGAAATGTAAAATGTTGTTGCCCTGTTAACTTTGTAATTCCATGTATGATTTTAAAGTAGGTCTACTACTTTAATCTATATAGCAGTATGTAACTTTGATAAATCATCTGTGCCTACTTGATGAGGGTAAAAACTGGTTTGTGAAGCCAACCAGCCAACACACTGTCCGTCATATGAATAATGCGGTAGAGATAGTTTAAATGAAATATTGTAATTAGATTTTTATAAACGTGAATGTATGTCATTCAGTTGAGATTGGGTCAACTGTACAGTATGAATAATTGGAGAGTTTAGTAAAGGTGACTAAGTATTGTCTGTTGATTTATTTGATGCTGTTCGTGCTAATCTGGTTTTAGTTTTGTACCGGGCCTTTAGAAAGTATTCACATCCCTTGACTCATCCCTAATCTGGTTTTAGTTTTGTACCGGGCCTTTAGAAAGTATTCACATCCCTTGACTCATCCCTAATCTGGTTTTAGTTTTGTACCGTGCCTTTAGAAAGTATTCACATCCCTTGACTCATCCCTAATCTGGTTTTAGTTTTGTACCGTGCCTTTAGAAAGTATTCACATCCCTTGACTCATCCCTAATCTGGTTTTAGTTTTGTACCGGGCCTTTAGAAAGTATTCACATCCCTTGACTCATCCCTAATCTGGTTTTAGTTTTGTACCGGGCCTTTAGAAAGTATTCACATCCCTTGACTCATCCCTAATCTGGTTCTAGTTTTGTACCGGGCCTTTAGAAAGTATTCACATCCCTTGACTCATCCCTAATCTGGTTTTAGTTTTGTACCGTGCCTTTAGAAAGTATTCACATCCCTTGACTCATCCCTAATCTGGTTTTAGTTTTGTACCGTGCCTTCAGAAAGTATTCACATCCCTTGACTCATCTCTAATCTGGTTTTAGTTTTGTACCGTGCCTTTAGAATGTATTCACATCCCTTGACTCATCCCTAATCTGGTTTTAGTTTTGTACCGTGCCTTTAGAAAGTATTCACATCCCTTGACTCATCTCTAATCTGATTTTAGTTTTGTACCGTGCCTTTAGAAAGTATTCACATCCCTTGACTCATCCCTAATCTGGTTTTAGTTTTGTACCGTGCCTTTAGAAAGTATTCACATCCCTTGACTCATCCCTAATCTGGTTTTAGTTTTGTACCGTGCCTTTAGAAAGTATTCACATCCCTTGACTCATCCCTAATCTGGTTTTAGTTTTGTACCGTGCCTTCAGAAAGTATTCACATCCCTTGACTCATCCCTAATCTGGTTCTAGTTTTGTACCGTGCCTTTAGAAAGTATTCACATCCCTTGACTCATCCCTAATCTGGTTCTAGTTTTGTACCGGGCCTTTAGAAAGTATTCACATCCCTTGACTCATCCCTAATCTGGTTCTAGTTTTGTACCGGGCCTTTAGAAAGTATTCACATCCCTTGACTCATCCCTACTCTGGTTTTAGTTTTGTACCGTGCCTTTAGAATGTATTCACATCCCTTGACTCATCCCTAATCTGGTTTTAGTTTTGTACCGTGCCTTTAGAAAGTATTCACATCCCTTGACTCATCCCTAATCTGGTTTTAGTTTTGTACCGTGCCTTTAGAAAGTATTCACATCCCTTGACTCATCCCTAATCTGGTTTTAGTTTTGTACCGTGCCTTTAGAAAGTATTCACATCCCTTGACTCATCTCTAATCTGGTTTTAGTTTTGTACCGTGCCTTTAGAAAGTATTCACATCCCTTGACTCATCCCTAATCTGGTTTTAGTTTTGTACCGTGCCTTTAGAAAGTATTCACATCCCTTGACTCATCCCTAATCTGGTTTTAGTTTTGTACCGTGCCTTTAGAAAGTATTCACATCCCTTGACTCATCCCTAATCTAATTTTAGTTTTGTACCTTGCCTTTAGAAAGTATTCACATCCCTTGACTCATCCCTAATCTGGTTTTAGTTTTGTACCGTGCCTTTAGAAAGTATTCACATCCCTTGACTCATCCCTAATCTGGTTTTAGTTTTGTACCGTGCCTTTAGAAAGTATTCACATCCCTTGACTCATCCCTAATCTGGTTTTAGTTTTGTACCGTGCCTTTAGAAAGTATTCACATCCCTTGACTCATCCCTAATCTGGTTTTAGTTTTGTACCGTGCATTTAGAAAGTATTCACATCCTTTGACTCATCCCTAATCTGGTTTTAGTTTTGTACCGGGCCTTTAGAATGTATTCACATCCCTTGACTCATCCCTAATCTGATTTTAGTTTTGTACCGGGCCTTTAGAAAGTATTCAAATCCCTTGACTCATCCCTAATCTGGTTTTAGTTTTGTACCGGGCCTTTAGAAAGTATTCACATCCCTTGACTCATCCCTAATTTGGTTTTAGTTTTGTACCGTGCCTTCAGAAAGTATTCACATCCCTTGACTCATCCCTAATCTGGTTTTAGTTTTGTACCGTGCCTTTAGAAAGTATTCACATCCCTTGACTCATCCCTAATCTGGTTTTAGTTTTGTACCGGGCCTTTAGAAAGTATTCACATCCCTTGACTCATCCCTAATCTGGTTTTAGTTTTGTACCGTGCATTTAGAAAGTATTCACATCCCTTGACTCATCCCTAATCTGGTTTTAGTTTTGTACCGGGCCTTTAGAAAGTATTCACATCCCTTGACTCATCCCTAATCTGGTTTTAGTTTTGTACCGTGCCTTTAGAAAGTATTCACATCCCTTGACTCATCCCTAATCTGGTTTTAGTTTTGTACCGTGCCTTTAGAAAGTATTCACATCCCTTGACTCATCTCTAATCTGGTTTTAGTTTTGTACCGTGCCTTTAGAAAGTATTCACATCCCTTGACTCATCCCTAATCTGGTTCTAGTTTTGTACCGTGCCTTTAGAATGTATTCACATCCCTTGACTCATCCCTAATCTGGTTTTAGTTTTGTACCGGGCCTTTAGAAAGTATTCACATCCCTTGACTCATCCCTAATCTGGTTTTAGTTTTGTACCGGGCCTTTAGAAAGTATTCACATCCCTTGACTCATCCCTAATCTGGTTTTAGTTTTGTACCGTGCCTTTAGAAAGTATTCACATCCCTTGACTCATCCCTAATCTGGTTTTAGTTTTGTACCGTGCATTTAGAAAGTATTCACATCCTTTGACTCATCCCTAATCTGGTTTTAGTTTTGTACCGGGCCTTTAGAATGTATTCACATCCCTTGACTCATCCCTTATCTGATTTTAGTTTTGTACCGGGCCTTTAGAAAGTATTCAAATCCCTTGACTCATCCCTAATCTGGTTTTAGTTTTGTACCGGGCCTTTAGAAAGTATTCACATCCCTTGACTCATCCCTAATTTGGTTTTAGTTTTGTACCGTGCCTTCAGAAAGTATTCACATCCCTTGACTCATCCCTAATCTGGTTTTAGTTTTGTACCGTGCCTTTAGAAAGTATTCACATCCCTTGACTCATCCCTAATCTGGTTTTAGTTTTGTACCGGGCCTTTAGAAAGTATTCACATCCCTTGACTCATCCCTAATCTGGTTTTAGTTTTGTACCGTGCATTTAGAAAGTATTCACATCCCTTGACTCATCCCTAATCTGGTTTTAGTTTTGTACCGGGCCTTTAGAAAGTATTCACATCCCTTGACTCATCCCTAATCTGGTTTTAGTTTTGTACCGTGCCTTTAGAAAGTATTCACATCCCTTGACTCATCCCTAATCTGGTTTTAGTTTTGTACCGTGCCTTTAGAAAGTATTCACATCCCTTGACTCATCTCTAATCTGGTTTTAGTTTTGTACCGGGCCTTTAGAAAGTATTCACATCCCTTGACTCATCCCTAATCTGGTTTTAGTTTTGTACCGGGCCTTTAGAAAGTATTCACATCCCTTGACTCATCCCTAATCTGGTTTTAGTTTTGTACCGTGCATTTAGAAAGTATTCACATCCCTTGACTCATCCCTAATCTGGTTTTAGTTTTGTACCGGGCCTTTAGAAAGTATTCACATCCCTTGACTCATCCCTAATCTGGTTTTAGTTTTGTACCGTGCCTTTAGAAAGTATTCACATCCCTTGACTCATCCCTAATCTGGTTTTAGTTTTGTACCGTGCCTTTAGAAAGTATTCACATCCCTTGACTCATCTCTAATCTGGTTTTAGTTTTGTACCGTGCCTTTAGAAAGTATTCACATCCCTTGACTCATCCCTAATCTGGTTCTAGTTTTGTACCGTGCCTTTAGAATGTATTCACATCCCTTGACTCATCCCTAATCTGGTTTTAGTTTTGTACCGGGCCTTTAGAAAGTATTCACATCCCTTGACTCATCCCTAATCTGGTTTTAGTTTTGTACCGTGCCTTTAGAAAGTATTCACATCCCTTGACTCATCCCTAATCTGGTTTTAGTTTTGTACCGTGCCTTTAGAAAGTATTCACATCCCTTGACTCATCCCTAATCTGGTTTTAGTTTTGTACCGTGCCTTTAGAAAGTATTCACATCCCTTGACTCATCCCTAATCTGGTTTTAGTTTTGTACCGGGCCTTTAGAAAGTATTCACATCCCTTGACTCATCCCTAATCTGGTTTTAGTTTTGTACCGTGCCTTTAGAAAGTATTCACATCCCTTGACTTTTTCCACATTTTGTTACAACCTGCATTTAAAATGGATTCAATTTAGATGTTTGTTCATTGGCCTACACACAATACCCCATAATGTCAAAGTGGAATTATGTTTTTACAAATGTTTCCAAATTAATTAAAAATTAAAAACTGAAATGTTTTGAGTCAATAAGTATTTAACTCCTTCATGGCAAGCCTAAATAAGTTAAGTACACATTTGCTCAACTCATCAGAGGTTTCATGGACTCTGTGTGCAATAATGTTCAATATGATTTTTGAATGACTACCTCATCTCTGCTGTACCCCACACATGCAATGATACAATGCTCGAGCAGTGCATTTCAACAGATTCAACTTCAAAGACCAGGGAGATTGACCAATGCCTTGCAAAGAAGGGAACCTATTGGTAGATGGGTAATAAAAAAAAATAAGATATTGAATATCCCTTTGATCATGGTGAAGCTATTAATTGCACTTTGGATGGTGTATCAATACACCCAGTCACTACAAAGATACAGGCGTCCCTTCCTAACTCAGTTGCCGGAGGAAGGTAACTGCTCAGGGATTTCGCCATGAGGCCAATGGTGACTTTAAAACAGTTACAGAGTTTAATGGCTGTGATAGGAGAAAAGTTAGGATGGATCAACGACATTGCAGTTACTCTAATATACAAACCTACTTGACAGTGAAAAGAAGGAAGCCTGTAGATAATGCAAATATTCCAAAACATGCATCCTGTTAGCAACAAGGCACTAAAGAAATCCCAAAACATTTGCAAGGCAATTAACTTTTTGTCCTGAATACAAAATGTTATGTTCAAGCATAATGGTGGCTGCATCATGTTATGGGTATGCTTGTAATAGTTAAAGACTAGGGAGTTTTTCCAGGATACAAAATAAATGGACTGGAGCTAAGCACAGGCAGAATCCTAGAGGAAAACCTGGTTCAGTCTGCTTTCCACCAGACACTGGTAGATGAATTCACCTTTCAGCAGGACAATACCCTAAAACACAAGGCCAAATCTACACAAGTTGCTTACCAAGAAGATAGTGAATGTGGCAGAGTTACAGTTTTGACTCAAATCTACTGAAAATTGTTGTCTAGCAATGATCAGGAACCAATTTGACAGAGTTTGAAGAATTTTGAAAATAATAATGGGCAAATGTTGCACAATCCAGGTGTGGAAAGCTCTTAGAGACTTACCAAGGAAAACTCTCAGCTGTAATCGCTGCAAAGGTGCTTCTCCAAAGTATTGACTCGGGTGTGAATACTTATGTCAATTAGTTATTTCTTTATTTCATTTTCAAGAAATATGCAAACATTTCTACTAACATGTTTTCACTTTATCATTATGGGGTGTGTAGATGGGTGAGAAAAATATATTTAATCCATTTGAATTCAGGCTGTACACACAAAATGTGGAATAAGTCAAAGGTATGCCTTTCTGAAGGCAAAAAAACTATTTTTGTGTCAAACCTCAATAATGTAAGTGGTTGAATACTGAACCTGAGTGGCTACACCTCAAATCCAAAGCTGTTAAGGCTCTCAGTACACACATTCAGTCTCTTCTAATGAATCTCCATGTGTGTCCAAAGAGGGGCAGAGGAGAGGAGTGACTGTCCTTCATGGGCCAGAGTAGAGTGGATTGAGCTGTAAAGAGAGAGAGAGAGAGAGAGATGAAATTCATCCCTGTCAGACAGACTGACTCTGATGGATTATCTGTCACAAGATCTGAGGACACCCACACCCAGCAGATCAACTGCCACCTCAGTGAGTCATACACGCATGTACTGTAGACCCAACATGACCAAAGACAGTTTCTCTCACACACAGAATCATTGAATTAAATGACCTACAAGCCTTTTGCATACACACGCACACACACTCTCTCTCTCACATACACACACATTTTACGAGACTACAAGGTCCAGTCACAGCTCACTCAGCCTTCTGTGTGTGAGAGAAAAATCGAGAGGATTTATCTGAAAAGACTCACTGGCAATTTGAGAGCTTGGGACTATAAGGTTATATCTGTAAAAAGAGGATTCTGAGATAATTGTCTTTAAAATTCCGAACCCTCATTGGTTTGAATGGTGTCGTCAAAATGTTATCTTGTATTGTTTTGAACTTAACATGAATTGGGGGTATTTAGAGTACTATATAGGTAGAGAACATTGAACAGAACAAGGCTATGTCAATATAACTACAGTTGAACAAAAATGCAGATAGAACATGAACTGCTCTAGAATTATCTGAATGAAATCATTAGCTCTTGGTAGTCAGACTGGGCTGCTTTTGAAAGGTCAACCACATTTCTGGGAGGCTGGTCCAAAGCACAGGTAGTGAAAAAGATTCAGAACTACAAGCCTTAAACCTGCAGTAGAGAGACCTACAGCACAATAACTAAGTTGCTATTAGTCATAAGAGCGTAGTTATCACCTTGTTTGGCTTCCCCATTGCAATGCCATCTTCTGAACAAGTCAAACTTCTTCCCCAGCTTTCCACGGCTACAGTATCCGTGTAAATGGGCTGGATGGTTCAATAATTGCCTTATTTCATGCTCTTCCTACGGTGTGTCAGAAATACCCCGGCTGATGGATTGGACTGTGGAATTTAAGGCTTGTTAAAGTGGGCATTGGCGTTGACATTGTTTAATTCAGCAGCGAGGTAGAGGTCAGAGGAAAATGTGTGCACTGATTTACTCTCCAAAATTAGTGCAGCGCTGTCATATAAATATGAATGAGGAGAGAACCAGTGGAGGTCATCCAATGGATTAGATCATTTACCCCCAGCTCTTAACTTGGTTAATACCATCTGAAACAGAGAGCAGGCTAACACCACAGACATACTGCTTAGAAAGAGATCTCCATGTTTGCTTATTCTTTAATTAAACTGAATTATTATGCCAGGATTGCATTCCTCCCTTTATTCATGCTTGTATTTCTACATTTTGGTTTCGGAAAGCTTTGCATTTGTTTTTATATATCTGTCCGAATTGATGTCAAAACAGTAATTGCCACTTTATGAAGCTGCCTTTTGTGTTTAACTCTAAGCTGAGAGATAGCGCTCATGAAAACCGTAAGGTCAAGTCGGCCTTGCAGGAAGTAGTGGTTATTCATTGAGTCATATGTTGGCAAGAACTACTAATACATTAGTTCATAAAAAACAAATAGCATTGTAAATTGCATACAGCTATTATACTTTGCCTTTCAGGGACATTGGTTGTCCAATATGAACCCGTTTCAGATGGCTTGTTTGGCTGCCAAGGCAGTGGACAGATGATAGGAGGCTAGAAGGACAGTGTATGTGTGGGAGGTGGGGGTTGGACATTTTCCGCAGCAAGCTCTACCTTACTACCCACAAGGCCCTCAAAGCAGGACAGTGTCCTTGAATTCCTATGGCTATTGTCACATTACAACAATACCACACTGTAAGGTAAGAAAATCTCCTATTTTTCCTTCACCTGCACGTTTAATTATTCAGCTTCTAAATCAAACCATCATATATAATATACTCAGACAGGTTTTACGGCAAAAAGCAGCTAGGAGTCTGAATCAAAATGTTGGGGAGAAAGGCTCTAAAACTTTTGATAATCTGTTTGTCTCCATGGTTGTTGTTCAGGTCTTAACGTTTGGCCTTGGCTCACAGACAGGCTGAAAAATCAATTTCCCTCCCAGAATTGTTGCCAGTGTGTCTGTAATTGAAGGACTTTAAAATCGATTGAAATTACCTTCAGTGCCTTCTCAACAAAAAATTGTGGGGTGAAGATGTTTTAAAGTTTTGGTATGAGCCACTTTTCTCAATTTCTTTTGCTATGCTAATATAACCTATCTAACCTCATTCATTGTTTATAGTGAGCAACATGTTCTGTTGTTCAAGGATTTAATGGATTCAGGAACATGAGTCTCTTGACCTCAACTTAATTATTTATTGTTTCTTGGCTTCACCGTTTTGAATATAGTTTTTTGCCAGGGCAACAGAGATTGGGAGTTCTTGCACAATTTTCTACCATGAACCACGATTTTACTTACCATAAGACCTGAAAGACACACAAATTACATATATGATCATGGTTAAGTTGAAATTGAACAATTATTTTCTAAATAAGACCATTTCAATTTGTATTATGTTAGGATGATTGAGTGATTTTGATTTATGTGACTTACTATGGTTATTACTGACTTGAATTATCTTTTTTTTAAATAAAATGCCCAATAAATCAACCAATGATAGGACAAGGACATACACTATATCTACAAAAGTATGTGGACACCCCTTCAAATTAGTAGGTTCAACTATTTCAGCCACACCCGTTGCTGAAAAGTGTGTAAAATAGAGCACACAGCCATGCAATCTCCATAGACAAACATTGGCAGTAGAATGGCCGGTACTGAAGAGCTCAGTGACTTTCAATGTGGCACCGTCATATGATGTCAACTTTCCAACAAGTCAGTTCGTCAAATTTCTGCTCTGCTAGAGCTGCCCTAGTCAATTGTAAGTGGAAATATCTAGGAGCAACAACAGCTCAGCCGCGAAGTGGTAGGCCACACAAGCTCACAGAACAGGACCGTCGAGTGCTGTGTGCGTAGCACGTAACAATTGTCTGTCCTCGGTTGCAACACACTACCGAGTTCCAAACTGCCTCTGGAAGAAATGTCAGCACAAGAACTGTTCGTCGGGAGATTCATGAAAAGGGTTTCCATGGCCGAGCAGCCGCACACAAGCCTACTGTAAAATCACCATGTTCAGTGCCAAGCATCAGCTAGAGCGGTGTAAAGCTAGCCACCATTGAACTCAGCAGTGGAAATGTGTTCTCTGGAGGGATGAATCACGCTTCACCATCTGGCAGTCCGACGGAAAAATCTGCACAGTGCCAACTGATAAGTTTGCTGGAAGAGGAATAATGGTCTGGATCTGTTTTTCATGCTTCGGGCTAGGCCCCTTGGTTCCAGTGAAGGGAAATCTTAACACTCCTGCATACAATGACATTCTAGATCATTCTGTGCTTCCAACTTTATGGCAACAGTTTGGGGAAGGCTCTTTCCTGTTTCAGCATGACAATTCCCCTGTGCAGAAAGCGAAGCAAGATCGGTGTGGAAGACCTTGACTGGCTTGCATAGAGCCCTCACCTCAACCCACATTTAGTGGAAAGCCTTCCCAGAGAAGTGGAGGCTTTTATAGCAGCAAAGGTGGGACCAACTCCATATTTTGGAATGAGATGTTCAACAAGCAGGTGTCCACATACTTTTGATCGTGTATATAAAAAGACACCAGGAGTATCTTAAGAAACAAAAAGAAAGATCTCTTAATCGAAAAGAAAGTAGTGAACTGAAATCCATCTCACAACTTTTCCAGCGAGATAAATGGAAAAAAAGGAGTCAACAGAAAATAAACCAAAGAAAGAGAAGATCAACTATCCAGAACAGAGTGGTTATGGAGTCCTACCTGTCAAGGAACACTCCACCACATTCACCTGAAGTCTTACAGCTACAGAATGATCACCTACCTGCCCCTCAAATGACTCCACATCTGTGTGATTGTTTTGGCCCACAGACCGCGATAATTCAACAAACAGAGGCAGACAAAGCACAACCTTCCACTTCCACCTGCACAGCACCACAGCCATACAGTTGAAGTCGGAAGTTTACATACACATTAGCCAAATACATTAAAACTCAGTTTTTCACAACTCCTGACATTTAATCCTATTAAAAATTCCCTGTCTTGGGTCAGTTAGGATCACCACTTTATTTTAAAAGTGTGAAATGTCAGAATAATAGTAAAGATAATTATTTATTTCAGCTTTTATTTCTTTCATCACATTCCCAGTGGGTCAGAAGTTGACATACACTCAACTAGTATTTGGTAGCATTGCCTTTAAATTGTTTACTTGGGTCAAACATTTCGGGTAGCCTTCCACAAGCTTCCCACAATAAGTTGGGTGAATTTTGGCCCATTCCTCCTGACAAAGCTGGTCAGGTTTGTAGGCCTCCTTGCTCGCACACGCTTTTTCAGTTCTTCCCACAAATTTTATATAGGATTGATGTCAGGGCTTTGTGATGGCCACTCCAATACCTGGACTTTGTTGTCCTTAAGCCATTTTGCCACAACTTTTGAAGTATGCTTGGGGTCATTATCCATTTGGAAGACCCATTTGCGACCAAGCTTTAACTTCCTGACTGATGTCTTGAGATGTTGCCTCAATATATCCTCATAATGTTCCTGCCTCGTGCTGCCATCTATTTTGTGAAGTGCTCCAGTCCCTCCTGCAGCAAAGTACCCCCACAACATGATGCTGCCACCCCCGTGCTTCACGGTTGGGATGGTGTTCTTCGTCTTGCAAGCCTCCCCCTTTTTCCTCAAAATATAACAATGGTCATTATGGCCAAACAGTTCTATTGTTGTTTCATCAGACCAGAGGACATTTGCCCAAAAAGTACAATCTTTGTCTCCATGTGCAGTTGCAAACCGTAGTCTGGCCTTTTATGGCGGTTTTGGAGCAGTGGCTTCTTCCCTGCTGAGTGGCCTTTCAGGTTATGTCGATATAGGACTCATTTTACTGTGGCTATCGATACTTTTGTACCTGTTTCCTCCAGCATCTTCACAAGGTCCTTTGCTGTTGTTCTGGGACTGATTTGCACTTTTCACACCAAGGTACGTTCATCTCTAGGAGACAGAACGTGTCTCCTTCCTGAGCGGTATGACAGCTGTGTGGTCCCATGGTGTTTATACTTGCATACTATTGTTTGTACAGATGAATGTGGTACCGTCAGACATTTGGAAATTGCTCCCAAGGATGAACCAGACATGTGGAGGTCTATAATTTATTTTCTGATGTCTTGGCTAATTTCTTTAGCTTTTCCCATGATGTCGAGCAAATAGGTACTGAGTTTGAAGGTAGGCCTTGAAAGACATCCACAGGTACTTCTCCATTTGACTCAAATTATGTAAATGAGCCTAATAGAAGCTTCTAAAGCCATGACATAATTTTCTGGAATTTTCCAAGCTGTTTAAAGGCACAGTCAACTTAGTGTATGTACACTTCTGACCAACTGGAATTGTGATACAGTTAATTATAAGTTAAATAATCTGTCTGTAAACAATTGTTGGAAAAATGACTTGCCAAAACTATAGTTTGTTAACAAGAAATTTGTGGAGTGGTTGAAAAACTAGTTTTCATGACTACAACCTAAGTGTATGTAAACTTCTGAATTCAACTGTACATGAGGAACTGATTGGAAAGTGGTGTGTTGTGAAATATGATGAAGACCGTTACCCTGGTATTATACAAGATGTTGATGCAGAGAGCTACACTCTAGTCAAGACCATAAGTCGTGTGGGAGCCAACCAATTATTTTGGACAATGAGAGAGGACATTGTGCAGTACCAACCAGAGAATGTTCTTGGGCTTGTCCCTGAGCCTCATTTAGTGACAAAACGGCATGCGATGCTTGATGGCGCAGTCTGGGAGGAAATTTGCTCTCTCATTAAGCAGTAAGGGCAACACCTAATCTTGAGTGACCACACACCTGTCTCATGTGTCTGAATCAATAGACTGCAGCCAGTGAACAAGAATTTGTTTAATGTCAACCAGTGTTTCCAACCTTGTACATGCGTTGAATCCCAAATTGTTCTAAAAGATGCTTTAAGTTCTTGAGGTATGTAACCTTTATTTTTTGAAGTTTTGAATGGTGTGTTCTATATCTTCAATAAAATGAAACATGTACAACTGTGGCATGAAAATGTTTAATGGTATTTTTCATCAGTTGTTTGTCATTCCCACACCACTAAGTCACAGAGATGAAAAAAGTACCCAATTGTAATACTTGAGTAAAGTATAGATACCTTCATAGAAAATGACTCAAGGAAAAGTGAGTCACCCAGTTAAATATGCTTAAGTATCAAAAGTAAAAGTAAAAATAGAAATAATTTTTAATTCCTTACATTAAGCAAACCAGGCGGCCCAATTGTCTTGTTTTCTGAATTTACGGATAGCCAGGGGCACACTCCAACACTCAGACATCATTTCTAAACAAAGAATGTTTGTTTAGTGAGTCTGCAAGAATAGAGGCCGTCAGGATGACCAGGGATAAGTGTATGAATTGGACCATTTTCCTGTCCTGCTAAGCATTCAAAATGTTAGAAGTACTTTTGTGTGTCAGGGAAAATGTATGGAGTAAAAAGTACATTATTTTCTTTAGGAATGTAGTGAAGTAAAAGTAAAAGTTGTCAAAAATAGAAACAGTAAAATAAAGTACAGATACCCCAAAAAACTACTTAAGTAGTACTTTAAAGTATTTTTACTTGAGTACTTTACACCACTGCTAAGTCATCACGGTACATATTTTTGAAAGTGTATTAAATTGCAATAGATACTGATGATTTATCCCGTATCTGAACCTTATATGCATGTTCTTAATTTAGGAATGATGTAAAATAAGATTTAGATTTGGTAAATCCGTGTTTCTGAGTATCATCAAGGCATATAGAGACATTAAGACATGACAATGATGAATACATATAAAGTGAAGTGAAGTGAAATGTTATAAAATACATTAGGCACAATTTCTGTCATTTCCTTTTCAACAAAAATAGCACATTTCATGATGTGGTGGTAATGACATTTCCTCTCGGTATTTGGGGAAACCGATACAAATATTTATATTCTTAAATAGTATGGTCTCAGCCACTATTAGATCTTGTTTCCAGACAGAGTGAAGAAAGTATTCAGATGGATAAGAAGCAGTTACAAGAGGTTATGTTTTCAAAAACATTTAACATCCAAAAGTGCCCGTATTTGGAAAATCAACCAAATATCGATGGCTATATTCTGGTGACATGATGATGGACGCTTGACTGCAGATTGGAAAATAAACATTCTTGCTCTCATCCATAATAATCTCATCATGTAGAATAGCCTACCCGTACAGCCTACCCGTACAGCCTACCCGTACTGTATCTGCCAGCTGTTGGCTAGAGCTCACGTGCCAAGACCAGAGTAGGCACATTTGCTGTTTAAAGCAACACTTTTGTGACAAAACTATCGGTAGAGTTTAAAATGCAATGGAAACACATTAAACTTTTGATTTTTATTCGGTACATGAACATTTAAGCCAAAAAGCACATTTGTGTCCACTACGTCATCAGGCACTGATTGTATCCTCAACATGTCAGTTTGGTAGAAACACACCACTGGTGGGAAAATGTGGATATTTTATTTATGGGGATTTTAGAATATTTGCATGAAAACCTGTAGTCAATTGGATGGAAACCTAGCTACATATAAACAGGAACTGAGCATGCAATAGCTGAAATGAACTCCTATATTGAACCAACTGCCTTATTTTGTAGTCAAGAATGATCCACGTGGCTGTTTATATCCCCTCCGAATGAATCTCTCTTTCCCTCCATCACTCTCTCTCTCTCTCTCTCTCACTCTCTCTCTCTCTCTCTCTCTCTCTCTCCCTCTCTCTCTCTCTCTCTCTCTCTCACTCACTCATTGTCAGTGAGCAGTTAATGGCCCTTTCTTAATGAAAAGAGAGTGTGGCAGAGAGATGTACTGAATACAACCTGCCATTCAGCCATGCCGTCTTTCAAATATTTGTTAGTTCCCCTTTGTTTGCTGAACTTTCGTGGGAGCAAACTTTTGACAGTGATTTGTATGTGTGTTTGTGAGCTGTCTCTGATCCAATTATCTCCGAAGCGGTATCGGGAGAGAAGGCTTCAATAAAGGAGGAATCTGCTGATACCCTGACATTAATTAAAAGCTCATTTGGTGTGACCTCTGAAAGCCTCTCTAATTAATACAGAAGTAGAAGCAACATAACGCTGTTTCAAATTGCCTGATAATTAGGCTCCGGCACTTCCTGGTGGAGTTCTCAGCAGGTGTGCTGGTGACATGCTCACATAGTCCACCGTCCCATAATGCACTCCTCTGAGTTTATGGCCCAGGAAGAATAAAAAGGGAGATGAAATCCTCAGAGGTTAAAACAATGGGCGTACTGATGACAAAACAATGCAGATATTTCAGAAATGTACTGCAGTCACTTTCTTTACACTGCTTTGTTATACAGGATTTATAGGCCCTAGAATGATAATAGCATTCATGCACACAGTAATTAGACCATTTTAACCAGTTTGCTCACTACTATTTATTCTAGTATAAAGATGAGAAAGCAACACAAAAGGATGATGTGTCTTAATTTTGTGTGTGCATGTGGTGAGGTTGAAGGGGACTTTGTGAGTTAATAGCTATTACCAAAGGGTTATCTCTTCTTCCGTCTCCTTCCTCGAACTCAGGGTGAATATATCAAGCCTGTGCATGTCAAGTGCTATTGCCGTCAAACGTGTTTGACTGCAGCGTACGATTGGAGGAGAGTGTATACGGAGCGCCCTGGAAAAGTGGCCTGTCACCTGTGATTTTGGCGATGTGATAAAGCATGACGTTAATCAGGAGATGAAGGCTGCAGAAGCGATACTGAAGCAGTGAAGCACACACACTCACACACACACACACACTCACACACACACTCACACACACACACTCACACAACAAGGTGATGAAGTTTGGCATCCTGGCTTGTGTGGAGATCTCCCCTGCTGCTCGACACTTCTTGATGCAAGCAGGCATGGCAATCAGAGCGCATGTGGGTTTGCTTGTTTTCTGTGTGTATGTGTGTACCTGAGTGAACATGATGATAATAATTGGGTGTGTGGAAGGGTGTGGGGGTGTATGTGTGCTTGTGGAAGTGTTAGTGTGTTTGTTCAGGTGAATGTGTTTCTGGTTGGTGGGCGGGGAAGGTGTTTGAGTATGGGAATATGTTTGTTTGTACGTATACAAGTTTGTCTGCTGATTGTTTGTTGAAAAGGTGTCAACTAATCTGGAGATACTGTTGATTGGTTTTCCATCAGTAACCTACTACACAGGTACATTAGCCCTAATGTGCCTCAAAACCATGGCAAGGCTGGATCTGACAAGGTCTGGGACATGATTACATTCAACTGATCTACCACTAAACTAGTTATAGATGTTACCCGTATATAATCTAACACATCAATTTCCTTTGCAGTACTAACGGTAGTCTATAAATGTTGAATAGCTGTTCACTGGTTTCGCATCAAATCTCAAACGATTTTCCCTTTCAAAATGGTGCACAGTGTGTATACAGAGAGGGACTGCACTGAGTAATATTTTCACGTGTGTGTGTGTGTGTGTGTGCGTGCGTGCGTGCGTGTGTGTGTGTGTGTGTTTGTGTGTGTGCGCCTCTGTGTGTATGTGTGATGACTCGCTTGCTATCTGTGAGATCAGAGTGCGCCACCTCTCCTAAATGAGCACATTACTTACATTCACAGGATATTTCAAACACTTCCAGTTGTAAAATTCTCTATTACCTGGGTCAGCCAAGGGCAATGGGAGACGAATAAGTACCTATCCTTTTCAAAAGGCTCGGCCCCACCAATAATTCCCTCTTGCTGAGATGTCTGTCAGCACTCTGATTGCCTTTTTATAAAGCCTCATTCACACAGACAAGTCGTTTTTTTTTCTCAAGGAGCCATTTTCCCCAGCATGTCAGCTATTGGGATATTAATGAATGCACAATGACAGTCCTTAGGAACGAGACGGCCGTCCTGCCGCCGTGAATTTACCTGCAGGTCCTTCGCCAGAAAAAAAGTGAGACTATAAAAACAAATAGGCAGAGGTCAGAATCTCATCCCCTCCCAGAGATTAAAAACTCATCTCTCAAAGCAGAGCTGCTTTATTGAGGCTGATTCTGTGGGCTCTACATGCAAATGGAGGTTTGATTAGACTGGGTGTTAGCTTGGCGGAGCCGCAGTGGGGTGAGGACACCGTGTCCCTCTGTCCAATTACCACTGTCTGTTTTACAGCAGGGACCCAGCGGCTCTGTTCACACGCATCATTAAGGGACAGAGCTCTCCTTGACAAATACACACACACACACACACACACACACACACACACACACACTGGAACAGTCTTTGGAAGCAAAGTGCAGTGTAATGCCACAGATCCCCTTTAACAACAACCACTATTAACTTTGGTAGTTATAGATACAGCCTCCTAGGATACTGTTCAGATTCCATCCATGGTGGATAAAAAGAACATATAAAATGTAGGAATAGAGGATTTGGAATCGTTCATTCTCTTTGGTGGGAAAATACATTATAAACTCAGTGGGATTCCAGCAGCTAAGTTCCTACCATTGTGTCAGCTTCACATGTGGCCATTCTGTAGTTCTTATGAATGGATCAGAGGGCTCCTCCACTGTTGACATCAATAAGTCATAAGCCTAATATTATCAAGTTCATCTCTCTGATATTACTGTGGTAGGTCCTGTATATTAGCTAGCTGGTTTAGAGGGTGTGCAACAGTTCTGGGTGATCTGTTACATACCGTTTGACTGACCATAGATGAGAATGAACTTCTCTTTGAAAGTAAAATGTATGAGATGTGATGTTATAATGAGCAGAAATGTGTATGATTTCACAAATCATTAAAAAGTGGCGCCCGATGCCTTTTTCATGAAGGGGGGCCTAGCAGAAAGGCCTGGGGAAGGTGGGATGTAATATTCATACAGAGTTGTTTCCGCATTAACCTTAAATTATGCAAGCTAATGCAGTTCAAACTCAAATTTATGAAAGAGCATCTTATAAAAAAATAATCTCCCCGCAATCGTTTCAAGTTGACGAGCGATGTCTGAGGGCCATGTCTACTTTTCATCTGGACTGGATTCACTAAGAGTTTTCTCTTTAATCAGCCTGGTTTCTGTGGGAAGGTCAGGACCGTGTGCCAGAACCACACCAGCTGACATGTATTCAGTGTGTATCATTCCTCACCATGTTATTGAGACACAGCGCTGACACAAGGTCAGGGAAAACAAACTCCTAGCTCCCAACACATACACACATATACACACACCACACACATACACAATCACACACACTTCCTCCTTCCCTTCCACCCACCCCCTCACTGGAGACTACAGTTACCTGACTGGGATTAGGACACGCCATCCTCCTGGCCTGCAAGTCTATGTCTTTTAATAAGGTATGTATATTTATCTCAAATCCCCTATCCATGTCTCTATCTGGATCAATAAGGATTAGTATTTCACACCAAATCAAATGTCACCCTCAGGGGGTTGATGAAGATGCAGCCTGAACCTGCAGACATTTATAGGAAGTTTATATTGCATCGAATTCATACACTACCTGACCAAAAGTATGTGGACACCTGCTCATCAAACGTCTCATTCCAAAATCATGGCATTAATATGGAGTTGGTCCCCCCTATGCTGCTATCTACTCTTCCGGGAAGGCTTTCCACTAGATGTTGGAACATTGCTGGGGGGACTTTCTTCCATTCAGCCACAAGAGCATTAGTGAGGTTGGGCACTGATGTTGGGCAATTAGGCCTGGCTCGCAGTAGGCATTCCAATTCATCCCAAATGTGTTCGATAGGGTTAAGGTCAGGGCTCTGTGCAGGCCAGCCAAGTTCTTCCACAACGATCTCGAGAAACCATTTCTGTATGGACCTCACTTTGTGCACGGGGGCAATGTCATGCTGAAACAGGAAAGGGTCTTCCCCAAACTGTTCATCTAGAATGTCATTGTATGCTGTAACTTTAAGATTTACCCTCATGGAACTAAGGGGCCTAGCCCGAAACATGAAAAACAGCATCAGACCATTATTCCTCCTCCAGCAAACTTTACAGTTGGCACTATGCATTCGGGCAGGTAGTGTTCTCCAGGCATTCACCAAACCCAGATTTGTCAGTTGGACTGCCAGATGGTGAAGCGATTCAGCACTCCAGAGAACACGTTTCCACTGCTCCAGATTCCAATGGCGGCAAGCTTTACACCACTCCAGCCGACGCTTGGCATTGCGCATGGTGATCGTACGCTTGTGTGCGGCTGCTCAGCCATGGAAACCCATTTCATGAAGCTCCCGATGAACAGTTCTCGTGCTGAAGTTGCTTCCAGAGGCAGTTTGGAACTCAGTAGTGAGTGTTGCAACCGAGGACAGACGATTTTTACGCGCTACACGTTTCAGCCCTCGACGGTCCCGTTCTGTGAGCTTGTGTGTCATACCACTTCACGGCTGAGCCGCTGTTGTTCCTAGACGTTTCCACTTCACAATAACATCACTTACAGTTGACCAGGGGGCAGCTCTAGCAGGACAGAAATTTGACGAACTAACTTGTTGGAAAGGTGGCATCCCACATTAACAGTCACTGAGCTCTTCAGTAAGGCCATTCTACTGCTTATGTTTGTCTCTGGCTGTGTGCTCGATTTTAAACACCTGTCAACAACGGGTGTGGTTGAAATAGCTGAATCCACTCATTTGAAGGGGTGTCCACATACTTTTGTATGTATAGTGCATCTATTATGATCTGCGTGGAGTACTGGAAACATTATCTGACCAATCCAAACTAACAGCCTATAGATGAAGACTGACAGGCATGGTTATTTACAATAAAACGTTTTTTTAATTCTGTAGTTGTTTTTGAGTTACTGTCATATTCTCAGTCTGTGTTGCTTTGCGAAGGGGGCCTTTTTGTGACATATGATGGAAAAGCTTGATAAGGTTACGCTGTAGTTGGTGTTCCCAATGATTTTTTCCCCTCTACTATGACTTACACATTGTCCTTGAATGATACTCTATGGGCACATTGTCAGGGTGAATAGACCTTTAGAGTACACAACAGTGTATGAAAGAGACCCCATCATTTGTCTCGGAACTTCATGAGTCATACCTAACAGCTCAACAGAGAATCAAAAGATTATATTACAGAATTCAAACCCCTCTACTCAAGCAGTGAAACAGCTGTCAATTTGCCTCCTTGGTGGAGCAGGTAAGTTGTTGGGTGAGTTTGACTCCCACCTGTCATCCCACCTGGATTCATTGTCCTTGAACCATCCTTTAGGGAAGAGCTGCCTGGGCTGGGCTGCAAACTCCATGTACAACACTGCTCAGCACATAATGACACCGACGAGCCTCGTTCTGCAGCTGCTGGAGCATTCTGTGGGGGTGAAGTATGTGTGAGCATTAACCCCCTCCCCTCTCCTCCCTTCTCCTCTCCTCCACTCTCCTCCATCCCCTCTCCTCCCCTCTCTCCACTCCTCAGCGCTGCAGATGTCATTTCATAAGATATTTATAAAAAACAATCTCTTAACAGCGTAATTAGAGGCAGGAATTAATGTCGGCCTAATCCTAGGGCTCCTATTTTGCCGTCGTCCTCAATGTGTGTTACAGGAGCCCATGCCGCAGTGCCGCCACACACATTCGCCCGGGCGCCGCACGCTCAGCCAATTACCTCTCTGCCAGGTTTTGTCATTTAAAATGCCCTACTCAAACCTGGTCTTTGAATGCATGCTGGGTTCCTTACCCCCTTCCCTTTGATGTGTCATCAGTATAATACCACTACTGTAGTACATAGAGCAGCAACCAACGGTTGCATGGAAACAAACTGTCGTCACTATAACACCTACTACATTCCTGCTGAATGGGCTGTAGAATAGTTGTCTGCACATTATTGCATTTCAGGTTATTAATTACTTTCCAATTGCTTAAACAAATATGGGACATTAAGTGACTAATTTCCCAGCTAACTGTGAGCAGATGGATACTGCTGTGCTGGATAGTGAGTAGACTACCTGGGTCTAACAGAGGAGAAAGTAGAAGCTGAGTGATATCATGCACTATTACCCACTGCACTGCATCTCTCTTCACAGCTGCAACACCTGGGGCATGTACTCATACTGCAGGTTTGCACATTAGGGGGCTATTGAACCTGATATTAGTGGAGCAGGACTTGCATATGTTTCATATGACCCTCTGGATGAGCTTGTATCCATTTATTATTCATTTATTATAATTAGATACAGAAAGTCAAGTTTTTAAAATGTACTCTGTGACACCACTTGATAGCAGTGTAATAGTTTGGAGTGTTTTTCTTCCTGTATGAGAGTGATGTATGCATGTGCAGAGTGATATTGAGGGTGACGTGGAATACGTCTTGTCACATAATTATTGTGTGTCACGCCTTCATGCCAGTTTTCACAGAGCTCTCCTAATATTGCAACATGGTTCACATTTGCTGGTGAAATGCTCTGTCTTGACTCTCCCCCTCTAGAGTCAAGATGGGAGGTGCGTGCGTGTGTGTGTGTGTGTGTGTGTGTGTGTGTGTGTGTGTGTGTGTGTGTGTGTGTGTGTGTGTGTGTGTGTGTGTGTGTGTGTGTGTGTGTGTGTGTGTGTGTGTGTGTGTGTGTGTGTGTGTGTGCGTGCGTGCGTGCGTGCGTGCGTGCGTGCGTGCGTGCGTGCGTGCGTGCGTGTGTTTGGATGAGGTAGAAGGGAGACAAACTTCTCTGTCACCATGAGAACCCTGATGGGAAATATTTCCCTAATTAAGATGCATGAATAATTCAATCCATCCCATGCTAATTAGTATTCCATCAGCCAGTGTGGAGATGACGGCCTGTCAGAGCTGCACTCCGTTTGGTGTAGGCTGGGGCCACAAGTTAAGGAATGCACACACCTTGAGGCTAGGTTGATGAACTATATTCTCAAGCAAGCCATATGTATCAAATCTAGATCAGGAGTGTCGTATAGGCAATATGTTTTCCTATAGCTAGTTAGCTTGCTAGATCTGATGAGTTAAATGTTATTGGCTTTAAGCTGTTACTGTATGTGTTGTCTAGAGAGTAGCAGAATGAGATGTATCTAAATATGAAATATTTCAGGGGTTTTCAGCTAAACTGGACCTGTTTATTTTTATTTCATATCCTAAAAGGGACAGAAGAATTATAATAAAGTACAAACATGCTATAAATGCATAATTTGCCAGCACTGTGGTGCTGTAGTTACAGAGATTCCTCCATGGAGATATTACATGTTAATAATTGCAATAACAAGGTCTTTAGAAGGGAATTAAGTGCCGATAAATCACCAAGGTTAACAAGGCTCTGGCTTATAATTCCTGTTGGGCCAAATAACTGGTGTTCTTTATTTCCTACCAGTACATTACCCCTGGTGGAATGTCAATGATCATTATACTGTCTGCACATTGCTGGGGACTATTAGCAGCCTTTTAGAAGTTGTGAATCCTGGATGAATCAAACATTTAATTTTCTGTTGTATTTCCATACTCAGTCCTAGTGCTGTACTACTGCAGGATTAGCTCAAGTTATCATAAAGGACAAATGATATCTCACACAAACGCACGCACACACACACGCACGCACGCACACACACACACCAACACACACACGCACGCACGTACGCACACACACACACACGCACGTACGCACACACACACACGCACGCACACACACACACGCACGCACGCACGCACGCACGCACGCACGCACACACACACACCAACACACACACACACACGCACGCACGTACGCACACACACACACACACACACACACACACACACACACACACACACACACACACACACACACACACACACACACACACACACACAGCAAGGTGCCTGGAGACTGACTTGGTGAGGTTTCTCCTCTCCTCTCTTCTCTTTGTGGTGGATTTAACCTTGGCTTTGGGATAAACGCATGGGGAGTGTTCAGAGAGGACCTCGAACTATCAGCTGTGGTTTTCATGCAGTGCTCTGGTCCTCTGGGAATCGCCACAAACACAACTATTGATCCACTGTCATACTCTCACACTTTCTCTCTCTGTGCACTGGCTAGGCATGGGTCTGGGGGATAGGGCTGGAGCGCGGGCTAATAATAATTTTTGGTGGTCTTGGACCCTTTGTTGTGGTATTGGGATATTGATGGTATGTATGTTTCATGTGGGCTTGAGGTTTTGAGGTTTTGTGTTTGGTATATTTTAGTGCTATAGGCTTTACTGAACGCTGATATGGTGGTCTTCTTTACTACATATGGTATGAATTAATATCACATTGAAATCACATTCTGTTTGATTCATAATTCAATGTTTGCATTATGGTATGCAGTATGTACACTATGTGTAGGTTAGATGGGTTAGTGTATGCATTGTGGTCTATGATATTTAGGCTGTGTGAGTTAAGTCTGTGGACTGCTTACTATGTGGCCTCATCAGAGTCTTTGGGGCCGTGCTCTGGTGCCATTATAGGCATCACCTTTCATGCACATCTCTAGAGAGAGAGTGGGGATAGGAAAAGAGAGATAGAGGGGGAGAAGGAGAGAGGGGGGTTATGATGAATCATTACCAGTCAGTCATATGTGCTATGAATAAATAGCAGGCCATTTCCACATCATAAATATTATCCTGGCATAATCTGCTCTCTCCAAGGTGGGACCAGATTTTTGTGCCCTGGGGGTTTGGGAAGGAGGAGGAGGGTTTACCCAGGAGGGGGCCAAGGGCAGCTTAATACCTGAAGCGGTGACTAGATCTGTCCTGGTCCCTATGGGTAGATTTGCTATAGATGCCAGGCTGAACATCATTAATCATTCTCTGCCTGATGGCTCTCCTCTCCCATTCCTACCCTTCTACCTGCATGGAGGGACCGTGTGGATCCATCCTGCTCCTCTACTGCAGTGTTCCCAAACTCTGGTCCTCGAGTACCCTCCAAGCCCCGGACAAAAACACCTGATTCAACTTGTCACGGTCTTGATGATTAGTTGACAAGTAGAATCAGGTGTGCTTGTCAGGTGCCACAACAAAAATATGTACTGTTGGGGATACTTGAGGACCGGAGTTGGGAAACACTGCTCTACTGTAAAAAACATATTTTTTATTTTATTTTTATCATCTTTATTTAACCAGGTAGGCTAGTTGAGAACAAGTTCTCATTTACAACTGCGACCTGGCCAAGATAAAGCATAGCAGTGTGAACAGACAACAACACAGAGTTACACATGGAGTAAACAATTAACAAGTCAATAACACAGTAGAAGAAAAAGAAAAAAAAAGAGTCTATATACATTGTGTGCAAAAGGCATGAGGAGGTAGGCGAATAATTACAATTTAGCAGATAACACTGGAGTGATAAATGATCAAATGGTCATGTACAGGTAGAGATACTGGTGTGCAAAAGAGCAGAAAAGTAAATAAATAAAAACGATATGGGGATGAGGTAGGTAAAAATGGGTGGGCTGTTTACCGATGGACTATGTACAGCTGAAGCGATCGGTTAGCTGCTCAGATAGCAGATGTTTGAAGTTGGTGAGGGAGATAAAAGTCTCCAACTTCAGCGATTTTTGCAATTCGTTCCAGTCACAGGCAGCAGAGAACTGGAAGGAAAGGCGACCAAATGAGGTGTTGGCTTTAGGGATGATCAGTGAGATAGACCTGCTGGAGCGCGTGCTACGGGTGGGTGTTGCCATCGTGACCAGTGAACTGAGATAAGGCGGAGCTTTACTAAGCATGGACTTGTAGATGACCTGGAGCCAGTGGGTCTTGCGACGAATATGTAGCGAGGGCCAATCGACTAGAACATACAGGTCGCAGTGGTGGGTGGTATAAGGTGCTTTAGTAACAAAACGGATGGCACATGTGCGCACACGCACACACACACACACACACACACACACACACACACACACACACACACACACACACACACACACACACACACACACACACACACACAAACACAAACACACACACACAATACTATTTGTTCATGCCAAGTGTAGGGGGTGCTAAGCATTCAAAATGTAATGAGTACTTTTAGGTGTCAAGGAAAATGTATGGAGTAAAAAGTACATTATTTTCTTTGGAATGTAAGTGAAGTAAAAATAAAAGTTGTCAAAAATATAAATAGTATTGTACAGATACCTCAAACAACTACTTAAATAGTACTTTAAGGTGTTTTTACTGAAGTACTTTACACCAGCAGTCCCACTACAGGGATCAACCATCACAGATACATCACAAGAAGATCTGGGTACAATCTAATCAACTCATGTTTCAATCTTGCCCTCTCTCATATTCTTTGTGAGGGCTT
This sequence comes from Oncorhynchus mykiss, assembly GCF_057628025.1. Classification (NCBI taxonomy): domain Eukaryota; kingdom Metazoa; phylum Chordata; class Actinopteri; order Salmoniformes; family Salmonidae; genus Oncorhynchus; species Oncorhynchus mykiss. The sequence continues at coordinate 55,150,064 of NC_143038.1, read as the reverse complement.
TTGTGTTGAGCAACTTAGTGACATTGGGATACAATCTGTCCTGACGTCTGGAGGAGAGAGCTCATTTTTCTTTTTGTCAGACGGTGTCCTTCCTGATGAATTCACAGGCCTCACCAGAGTGGATTTGCTTGCAGCGCGGCTACAAGCAGGTGATTGATGACAGGGAGAAAAGTCCTCAGCTTTTCTCTGATTTCCCCAGATCTGACATTCTGACAGCCCCAATCGCCAGGCAGACATCTGAATTGGGTGTCCGCCCCACGCCCATGCCATCTCAGACTTAAAGCACTGTTACAGACATAATCGAATTAACAGTGGTGAAATGTGACTTAGGCTAAACAGTTGGACAATGTCAGTGAAATATTCTAAATATAAAAAAAAACACAATACATTCATTTTATCATAGAAATGTGGCCTAATTATACAAAAAAAATGACCATTAGTACACTGCTTTTAGACTCAATACTTAATGAGTTCTCAGAACGACTTCTCAGCAGCATTATGAGAAGAGGCCATTAGCTTAAGTTCACAGGCTTAGCTTGATGGCACTGCATCAGCCGTTTGGGTGGGGCATTGTCTCTTCAATTAGCAGCTGATCCAGAGTCCCTCCCCCATTCTCCCTCTCAGCGCGAGAACTCATTCTAAAGCCTCTGCCTGCCTGGTGGGCCTGTCGTGGCTGCTCCTCTTTTCCCCTCTAATCTATTCTCCTCTCTACCCCCCTCCTTTCCTCTCCTCTCCTCTCCTCTCCTCTCTTCCCCTCACCTCTCTTCCCCTCTTCTCTCCTCACTTCCCTTCTCCTCTCACAGCTGCTGAGGCAGCACATGCCTGTCAATCCAGTGGCCAGGGGTGGCACCACCATGCAGGGGGTTATAGAGGAATCACCAGCCAGACCCTGGGATGAGGCCTTAATGACTAAATTACAGCCCTCACTTTTTGAGCTGTCATTAGGTTTTCTGCGCCACGCTGGCTGTGCCAGTCCTACACATCTGTTCAGACAGTCCAACCCTCCCCTTTCCTCCCTTAGTCCCATGGCAGCCTGCCTGGCAGACTTAAAGTGGCACTTGGCAATTACCGCCCACCCAAAGGGGGAGCATGGAAAAATGTTGCTGTGGATTGAAGGGGTGGCTCGGGCTATTGTGCTGATGGACGACTTGTTGGACACCTGTCTCAGCCAACAGAGGAGCAGGTGAGGGCCACGCAGACACTAAATGGATTTATTTTGGATTCAAGCCTTTTTTTCTGGCAACCATTTACTTTCTTCCAAGCTGCAGCTGCTATTCTTAAACGATGTTTCTCTGTCAGTCTGGAGATCAGGGGCTGGTCAGTGCTGCTTCTGGATGACACATAAACACCAGAGAAATGGCCCTGATCAAAGAGACCATACGAACAGGGGAGGTATAAAGGTGATCAGGAGAAGTTTTAACTGGTAGGCCTATCTGTACGCACATGACAGGTTGTTGACCAAATACACACACATTTACACACTCAAAACATACCCTGCCAGATTGACCCACAGTCCAAACAGAGCAGTGTGTGTAGCAGTAGGGCTCTTCCACTCTACCACTGGAGTTGTTCCAGCAGGTCCCCCAGACCCAGCCAGCGTGGAATCATTAATGCAGCCGCTGACACATCAATTTATTCATCTCCAAATTCCGGAACAGCCAAGCCAACTATTTGTCATATAGTTAGCTTCTTTTGACAGGCACAGGAAGCAGCAGGTCCTGTTTCCTGGGCCCCAGACCGAGGGCTCAACGAGCAGCAAGCAGCAAACAGCACGTTATTAAATCACCAACCTGGAGCTGGACGAGGGATAGCAGCCAAGCACAGACACATTACCGTGGCAACTTTCCCAGCATCCTACCCATCAGAGCCCAATAAAATATTCTATTACATTATTCTCCTATTTCTGCCCCTGTCCGCATCAGGGCTGCCTATGCTCTGACAGTGGAGGGATGTTTCCTCTACGGCCATCTGTCCTGATGGGCAGACATATTGGAAATCAAAGCAGGAACAGGAGGGGAGGAGAGCAGAGGGGCAGGTCCCAGGGCTCTGGGGGGTCTCCTCTCTGGCCAGCAGCTACACAGCTATACACAGCCATGGAAAAAGAATGGGGGGAGAGAAAGAGAGAGAGAGAGAGAAAAAGAGAGAGAGAGAGAGAGAGAGAGCAAGCGAGAGGGAGAGGCTATACACAGCCATGGAAAAAGAGGGGGGAGAGATGGAGAGAGAGGGTGAGAGAGAGAGAGAGAGAGAGAGAGAGAGAGAGAGAGAAAGAAAGAAGGAGAGGGGGAGAGAGAGAGAAGCTATACATGGCCATGGAGAAAGAGGGGGGAGACAGAGAGAGAGAGAGAGAGAGAGAGAGAGAGAGAGAGCAACAGACAGAGAAGCTGCACACACATACACACACTGATTGAAAGAAGGGCCCGATATATACAATCTTATACACAACAGGGACTGTAACAAGGTGCAAAATAAATGTAAACTCATATACAGAAATGTGAGTTTATGTGTTTGTATGTGAAAATAATGAATTAGTGAGACAGACTCCAGTGAGGTTTTTGGGGAATTTCTCTGCATAATGAGTTTAGTATGAGTCAGACTGTCTGAGTCAGCAGATTCCCACTGGAACATAAGAGATCAACCCCTTAAACCTTCTGGAAAGAAAGAAGGAGAGGGGGAGAGAGAAGCTATACACAGCCATTGAAAAGGATGGGGGGAAACAGAGAGAGAGAGAGAGAGAGAGAGAGAGATACTAGAAAGAGGGAGTGAACTGTGAGAAAATGGAAGAAAATAGTTCATGAGAGAAGACAGTGACAGAGATTCATTTAAGATGTGTAATACAAAGTAAAGAACCCCTCCCTTGCTCCTCCTCGATTATCCTAGCATAGGCTGTTCTGTTACAGCCTCATACTGTTGCACTCTGAGGGGGTGTCTATCCTCATACCAGAGGCACATCCTCAGGCTTTCCTCATTTCAACACTCATTACAGACATTCTGGGCTTGGTCTTTACTGTTTGGAAACACAGCAGGATATTGTTGGGGGAGGACAGATGTTAACTCAACATTTTCCCCTCTTTTCACGATCCGATCAGTCTTTCCACTGCCTCCAATGCAGATGTTGCAGTCCGTGGCAGTGGATTGCAGGCTTACGGTGGGGACTCTGTGGAAGGAGAGGCTGACTTACTGCTGATGGGACATGGAGAAGGAAATTGAGAAACCTGTCCAACCAAAAACATTGAGACCCAGAAAACCTGAGTCTACGCCTTCACTATGGTGAAGCACTAAAACAATACAGAAATACACTACGGAAAAAGAAGGAACAGCACGTCATAGACTCTAACCACTTCTGAGAAAATTCTGAGAAAATTGGAAAACACTAAACAAACAACAACACAAATAATTATTTATCCAAAATTTTGATGTATGGGTAAACCACTTCTCCAATCTTTTTGGCTCTATAACAAAGAATAAAGAGCAAAAACATATACAGGATCAAATACAAATCTTAGAATCAACTGTTAAAGACTACCAGAACACACTGGATTCTCCAATTACCTTGAATGAGCTACAGGACAAAATAAAAACCCTCCAACCCAAAAAGGCATGTGGTGTTGATGGTATCCTTAATGAAATGATCAAATATACAGACAACAAATTCCAATTGGCTATACTAAAACTCTTTAACATCATTCTTAGCTCTGGCATCTTCCCCAATATTTGGAACCAAGTACTGATCACCCCAATCCACAAAGGTGGAGACAAATTTGACCCCAATAACTACCGTGGGATATGCGTAAACAGTAACCTTGGGAAAATCCTCTGCATTATCATTAACAGCAGACTCGTACATTTCCTCAAATGAAAACAATGTACTGAGCAAATGTCAAATTGGCTTTTTACCAAATTACCGTACAACAGACCCTGCACACCCTAATTGACCCTAATTGACAACCAAACAAACCAAAACAAAGGCAAAGTCTTCTCATGCTTTGTTGATTTCAAAAAAGCCTTAGACTCAATTTGGCATGAGGGTCTGCTATACAAATTGATGGAAAGTGGTGTTGGGGGTAAAACATACAACATTTTAAAATCCATGTACACAAAAGTTAAAATTGGCAAAAAAACACACACATTTCTTCCCACGGGGCCGTGGGGTGAGACAGGGATGCAGCTTAAGCCCCAGCCTCTTCAACATATATATCAACGAATTGGCGCGGGCACTAGAAAAGTCTGCAGCACCCGGCCTAACCCTACTAGAATCTGAAGTCAAATGTCTACTGTTTGCTGATGATCTGGTGCTTCTGTCACCAACCAAGGAGGGCCTACAGCAGCACCTAGATATTCTGCACAGATTCTGGCAGACCTGGGCCCTGACAGTAAATCTCAGTAAGACCAAAATAATGGTGTTCCAAAATAGGTCCAGTCGCCAGGACCACAAATACAAATTCCATCTAGACACCATTGCACTAGAGCACACAAAAAACGATACATACCTTGGCCTAAACATCAGCGCCACAGGTAACTTCCACAAAGCTGTGAACGATCTGAGAGACAAGGCAAGAATATGCCATCAAAAGAAACATAAAATTCAACATACCAATTAGGATCTGGCTAAAAATACTTGAATCAGTCATAGAGCCCATTACCCTTTATGGGTGTGAGGTCTGGGGTCCGCTCACAAACCAAGACTTCACAAAATGGGACAAACACGAAATTGAGACTCTGCATGCAGAATTCTGCAAAAATATCCTCCGGTACAACGTAGAACACCAAATAATGCATGCAGAGCAGAATTAGGCCGATACCCACTAATTATCAAAATCCAGAAAAGAGCCATTAAATTCTACAACCACCTAAAAGGAAACGATTCCCAAACCTTCCATAACAAAGCCATCACCTACAGAGAGATGAACCTGGAGATGAGTCCCCTAAGCAAGCTGGTCCTGGGGCTCTGTTCACAAACACAAACACACCCCACCGAGCCCCAGGACAGCAGCACAATTAGACCCAATCAAATCATGAGAAAAGAAAAAGATAATTACTTGACACATTGGAAAGAATTAACAAAAA